>NW_021633099.1:0-29269 GCF_004799145.2 Neltuma alba | reverse complement strand
AAATCATAGGTTGATGCTAATCCATTAAATGACAATCAGTGAAAATATATGGGCACTTCAATATTTGGTTCAAAAGACAAAATTACCCCTTAGACTTTTTCTTCTTTGTCTTTTTGTAAATACGATTTAAGCACTTGTGGAGAGGCTGACTGCTAAAGCTTTGACATCGACGACCCCTGCTGTAGTTGGTAGCTCAGCAGCATGTCATATAAAGCACTGATGACCAAGGTTGTCAAACTCACGAGTTTACTTAAACCTGTAACGAGAAGGTAAACTCAAATTATAAACTCATAAGATTTTACCTTTATTGTTAATAAATATAAGAATATGTCATTAGATGATTAAAACACACAAAAATGACAATAATTTTATTTAAATATATTTCAAATCCAAATTATTAAAATTAAATCCATCTACCATTCATACTAGTATTATCATAATCTGCATCGTGTTTAAATCCTTTGCCTTCACTATTTTAATTTTCACTTGCCTCAACCCCATCATCAATATCATTATATTTTTTCCCTCATGTCATCACCACTCAAATCAACATTCAGGTCAATATCAAATGTTGGATTAGCAATGTTTTTCATTAATTTCATGAGATTGAAGAACCTCATCATCCTCTCTCCTCCATACCTCTCGATTTTTCCTTTCTTCAATAATCCATTCATCAAAATCATAATTTGAAGCTCTATCATTTTTCTTCCTTGTTAGCTTTAAATTGCACATGACAAATGCCAAGTCATTCATCTTTTGATGCAATCAATTTTTTATATGAATCTAAACAAAATAAAAATCATCATTACTATTTTAACCTTCAAGCAAAATCATGTTATTTATCTAAAAAAATAACTTACCATCTCAGAAGTACTCTAATTATATTCACAACTAGAAGAGCCACAACATAAGCTAAGAATGCTAATTACAATTCTTTTAAGTTTTAGGTATCCATCTCCACAAGAATTGTCATATCCTATTAATTCTAATATGGAAAATGAGGAACTTAGGATTGACTAAGGGCTAGGTAATGTAGCAAAAATGTAGATATAATAACTTTTGAAGTGAAACCGGGAAAAGGACATGACTATTATATTGAAAACTTTTAGTCAAGAAGGGCAAAATTAAAATTATGTCCAAATTTTTTTTAAATTCTTAGAAATTCATGAAAAATAGAATAAAAGGTCTAAAATAGTATTTGAGGTCTAAAAGATGAAAATAGCATAAAATAATTTATTTTAGAATTTTTGTAATTTCATGAAATTTTGGCTAATTAGGAGAAAATTGGTAAAAATGAATTATTGAAAATATGTAGATGCCTCAATAATTCATAAAAATGAGAGAAAAATTATTTAAGAGGTTATTATGAATTTTAAAATTACTTTCAGCCTTTGGACATGAAAAGTTGGCTTTAAAATATTTAAAGCCAAATTATATTGGTAAAAGACCGATTTTGAAAAAAATTAAATTGAATGAGTTATAGGCCAAAATTAAATCTGAAAAAAAGGACAATCTCTACCCATAAAAAATCTATTAGTGGAATATCCTTCCTTAAACCCCCTTTTAGTACGCATTTAGAAGCATTACGATTCAAGTAAATTACAAAATAAGCTCGTGGATTAAAATTTGCAATTGGTTACTCGGCTTACTATTGATTGGTTAAATCTAAATTTTCGGTCCAATTTTAAAAATTCATAACTAATTATAGAAAATTGTATTGAGATGGTTTAAAATTATTTGAAGATCTTTCCATTCTCTAAAGGGAAAAAATATAAATCCAAACTTATCCCTTGCCAATTTGTACAGTTTATTCATGAAAATTTATTGTTCATTCGGTAAAAATTGTACTTTCCAGTTTCTCTACCCTAAATTTGATTAATCATACTCTTAGTACACACATCTATTTTAAGTGATCTATCATTTGTTTTAAAGCTCAAGATGTGACTTTAATCATACCCAATTTCATAGGCAGATTCGTTTGTTTTGCTTTTCTTTCACTCTACCACAATTTTATGGCTCATTTAGGGATAACTTATCCCCCTAACTTGCATTAATAGTTCATAATTAGTTTTTTCCAAGCACAATCTGATTCCATCAAGCCATAGACTATTACCATACATTATCATAGCCAATTATACATGCCATTATTATTATTTGTCATCACATAACATCAATGAAACATATATAACATACATGCAACATATACAACATATTCCTCTTTTCCTTGCCTCCACTTCTTGCATTCTTTGCTTGATCATTATCACCTATTAGGGTTGGTTAAGGAAGGGTGAGATTTAGGAGAACCTCAATAGCAAACATTACCATCAATGCATGCAAGATGGATGCAAATATATGACTTGCTTAGTTGATCTATTTCATACTTACTTATATATGTTCTCATGCTCAATGTTTCATATTAACATGCATGGCTGTGGAAAACATCAAAGAAACAGATCATCATACTTGCATTTGTATCTCATATCATCATTAAATAACATAATGCACATCAACACGCATGCATACACATCAAGCACACAAGAGAGGTAAGTTCACTACCTTGTAACATTAAGCTTTTCATCCTTGGTCCTTTTTATCCCAACCACCAAGATTGCTTGAACAATGTTTGCCATTCCTCTTTCTTGGTGTCTCATAGCCCTAAGTTCACAAGACACAATAATAGCCAATTCATTAAGACTATGAAAAACCATTAACCACTTTAACTCTTAAACTTGTTCCTCTTTAACCTTAATTTCACTTTCTTAATCTTGATTCCTAAATTTATTCTCTTAACCATTTTCCACTCAATTTTTTATGAGGGATCCAAATATGAGCTTGGATTTATCATAATAGAACTCTTTTCCTTTAAATTCTATTTGGCCAAGAGGTATGCCTTTAGGGTCCGACAATTCTATTTTTTCTATTCGATGCTGTTAAACTTATTTTTTCACTTTTACTCTACACAATTTTTCATTTTAAACTTATTGAAAACATCAAAACTAGTAAAATCCAGCTCTAAGGCATAAAACTCAGCTTGGCCAAATATTTCCTTTGAGTAACACAATCATAAAATTCAACCAATTTCAACATAAAGCCACTTGATTCTCGTTCTTTTCAAGCCTTTAAACATTATTCTGACATTGATTTTATCATCCCTTACACTTAACAATTTCATACAGCATGTCCCCTTAGGGTTTTAAGCTTCCAAAATCCAACAAAACCCATAACTAAGCTCAACAACAACAAAGGTAGTGAAAACCACATCAAAAACCATAAACATACCTTTTTCAGAGCTTGATCTTATATAGGATCACTTGAACTTCCTCTTCTCCCTCTCCCCTTGCTCATTTTGGTCTCCTCCCTTCTCTTTATTATTTGGCCAAGACTTGGCCTAAAGGGAGGGTAAGAAGTATATATAAAACCAAGCTTAAATCTTAACCCTTGATCTTGTGTATGTGTGACTTAATCTTAGCCATCCATTTCACCTCTTTATCTTGTGATGACACATGTCCTTATGACACTATGCTTACATTACCAAGTCATATGTCTCTCTCTTATATCTCATCTTCCATCCAACTGTACACGTAATACCTTATCCTCTTATCTAACCGTACACTTAATCCCTTACATGTTCCTTCATCATTTTGGCATTAAAATAGGGAGAAAATTAATTAGAAATTCATGTAAAATGTAGCCCCTACGTGTTCCTCCATCTATCTTGCCAGTCTATACCGTATTGGATACTTTTTTGGGTCCTAACTTATCTGGTACCACTAAGACATGTTCTGGTACCCTTTTCTCATCTCAAATAAGTCCACATATGGTGCCATCTCAAAGCAGCATGGAAGAAAATAGTTAGCTTCACTGATAGCTACCTGGCCTCACTGAGTCACGCAATAGAGATTTCGCTGTATAGAGTAAACAAAGGACTGTCTGAAATGTACCTGTAATGTGTTTTGATTTTTCTACTGTCCATAAATATCCTCTGGTGATGACTCAGCATGATGACTCGAAGGCTCATTAATGTGGCATAAATGCACCTTTGCGACTCATCACGCTGATTCAGTGCCCTCATGATTGCTTTTAAATATTTTCATTAATTTTGTCTCTTATTTAGGGGACAAACATTATTCAATATTTGACTGGAGCATTTTATTCAATCTGAAACTCTAAAAATTTATCTATTTATACCATAAAATTTTGTTAATTTTGGAGAAAATCTGTGAATTTTTTCAAACCATAACTCATCCTATAGGTATTTCTTTTTGAATTTCCTATAAAAGGCCCTTAAATATCATAATTGGATTTTAAATATTCTTGAAGCCATTCTCCTGGCCTTTAGGGGATGAGACTAATTTTATAATTTTTTGTAGTCTTTTAACTCATGAATCCCCATTTTTACTTACATTTCTAAGGCCTTCTTATGGCTCAAACAATTAAATCTAACTATATACCTCAAAATGAGCCGTAATCTTTAAAATTCATATAAAGTCAATCCAAGGGCACTTTTGTAATTTTTCTTCATATACAGGCCTTAACATGTCATTTTCCATTTTCTGGGATTTTTTTGGAATTTTTGGGCATAATTTTTATTTTTACCCTTTCTAACTTGAAACTTAGTAAAATTATGATTTTGCTCCTGATTTGGCTTAACCTTGTAATTCACCTCATTTAGGCTTCTAATGTAATTTTTAACTTATATTCATCTCTATTTCTTATTTTTGAGCCTTGAGACTTCACTAGAGTCTCTAACTTCCTCTTATCTCGGTCCTAGAGAACTTTCACTGTTATGATTTAATCCCCGGGAATCCCTTTGTCCCTTCAAGGAAACTATAGGACTCTTGGCACAAGGGGTTTGATAGTCTTCCCATTTCTAGCTAATTCTTGCGCTTCTAGGCCCAAAATTCGAGATGTTACAATTAGCATGAAGAAATGAATTTTTGGAAGTGCGGATTTACAAGATCCAGGAAAACTTCAACTGATATTGTGAGATTATGCAGTATGATAATCATAGGCTTGGTGGGACAAATTTTTCTCCTTTTTTCTGTATAAAATGGTGCCAAAAATAAAGGGGATAGATGTAAATCGAATAATATATTTTGTTAAGGATTAAGTTTGGAAGAATAGAATTATTAAATAAAAAATTGGTATTTTTCCACATGTGTAATATGTAGCACATGAGGTATCCTATGAAGTGGCTTGGGAATTGAATGAGGAGGGCATCTAAGAGGCTAATGTGGCAAGATCACAAGGGGAGGTGAAGTAAGATTTAAGTAAGATTTATACAAGCATCTGTGGTAAAAGTAAATAATGAATTTTAAATATTACTATAAGGTAAATTTGGCTTGCAATATAAATGCCCCATTCCCTCCTTCATAATCAAAATTTGGCCAAGTTGAGAGCTAGAAAGAGAGAAAAAGTCAACCAAAGGAGAAAGAAGAAAGAGGAAGAGAAGATCAAGCCAAACTTAGGTTAAATCAAGTGCTAAATCAAGGTAAGTGCTCAGATTTTCTTCCAGTTTATGATGTTCTATGGTTTAATGGTTTTAAATATGGTTTTTATGGAAGTTAAAGGCTCAAAACCCTTGGGTTTGGTGCTGTTCAATTTGGCTCATGATGAGATATGGATGAGTTAAAGCTTGCATATAGATTAGGGAATAAAAAATAGTTGGAAAATGGTGTTTAAACTTTGTTTTTGGAAGAATTTCAATTTGTAGAACCTAGGGGTTATGTTTCAGCCAAACCTAGTTCGTTGAATGAAGGTTTGATTTTTGTTAATTTGATACTTCTAATAAGTTTAGAAGGTGAAATTGTGTAGGGATATGTGAAGAACATATGTTTGGAAGTATTAAAATTGAAAATGGAATTTTTAAATTCCGAAAGCATACCTCTCGGCCAAGACTAATTATAGAAGAAGGAATTGGATTTTGATAAATCTAAGTTCATATATGGATTCTACATAAAAAATCATGTAGGAAAAGCATGTGGGAGTTAAGTTAAAGAAGAGGATACTAGGTTAAAGTGTTTAATGAAATTATTTAAGTTGATTTGGATTGCCATTATTGTCTACTTGATTAGTATTGGCTTTGATCAAGAGAGGGCTCAAGAACAAGAGAAAGGAATCAAGGAACCAGGTTTATAAAAAAGTAGCAAAAACTTACAATTTTAGTATTAAATTACATTGGTTGTTTTTGTTATGTGTTATGCCATAATGTGGTTAAGGTATGGATGATAAAATGTATTTAACTCCTTGCATTGATGCCTTGGCAAATACATGTAGTTGAGTTATTGAATGGTATGTTATGTGCTTCCTTTTCATGAGGTTAGTAGGTTGTTCTATTTTGTTTCTTGCTTAGTTTTCTTGGTTTAGATGGTTGGAAAATGTTGTCTCCCCTAATATGAGGTGCTGGCCGAAATGTATAGGGTTAGGGGAAGGAAGTTGTGGTGTTAAATCTAGTTGAAAAGCTTCAGTTATAGTTTGATTCAAATAGTTTTGTGATGATAATTAAAAGATTATTTGTTTTGGTAACCATTGATGCTGTTCGGCCAGATCTGAATCTTCCTGTTAGGATGTGTTTTTGATAATTCTAAGGCTTCCAATGGATTTAGAATAGAAAATTATATGGAAACAAGAAAGTGAAGTTGGAAGCAATAGAATCAAAGTTGAGATTTTTTGGTTTTAAACCTCCCCTATTCAGCTAAAACAGATTAGAAGGAAGGAGTTGGATTTTCATAAATCTAAGTGGATATTTGGATTCCTTAGGCAAAATTGTATAAGATTAGCCTTAGAGAACAATTTTTATAAAGCTAAAACGTTAATCCAAAAATTAAGAAAAAAAAGGGCTAAGTTCAAGAAAGTTAGTCTTGAACTTTATGTAATCCCTTAATCCTAATGGATTGCATGATCAATGTGACTATGTTTAGGGCTTGGAACATCTAAGAAGATGTTTGTTGATGTTGACCGAAAGCCCACATGGTTGGGAAGTCAAGGGAATCAAAGGAAAAGCAAGAGGAAAGCTTGAAGTACAAGGTAGTGAACTTACCTATTATCATTGCTTGATATTGTATGCTTTTGTGTTGCTGTGTACATATTATTTGAATGTTATTATGACATATTTGGCTACAGAAATTGGTATTTGTAATGAGTAGATTATCTCTCTATGGTCATGCAACATAAAGGTAGCTTTGAGCATGCTAATATGTCACTAATTAACAAAAAAATAAACAAGTTGCGTGTAGTGCATTAGCATCTATCTAGCATGATTAATATGGTATTGTTTACTATTAAGATTCTCTTGAATCTCACCCTTCCCTAACCAACTATTTAGGTCAATCAGTGGTAGACAATAATGGCATGAGAAGGAAGGAGAAGAAAGAAGAGAATTATTCATGATTAATGAATGAGATTGTTGATGAATGTATAATTATCCTATTTTGTGAATTATGTTATGGATGCCAACAATGGCATGCAATTAATTAGAATGTCTATGGCATGGGTGGAAATGTATGAGAATAAATGGGAAAGAGTAAACCCAAGTTATGTATGTCAAAGAAATAAAAATAATTAAAGTAAAGGGCAGTTAAGGGATAAAACATAGGTTCTGGAGCAATTAGTATCAAGCTCCTGTTTGACCTATCAAATAAATGAGCTAAGCCATAAAATTTGATAAACTTATATACACATCCCAAGCTTCAAAATAAGAGGTATATCATCTCAATTGGATGTGTACATAGATACAAATTTCCCAAGTTGAGGAATAGAATCTGAAAGTTCCAATTTTACTAGATGAACAGTAATCGTTGTTGATTAAATTGTACAAATTGGCCAAAGATAAGTCCAATTGGATATTTTTTCCTCAAAAAGATTTCAAATAGCTTTCAGTAGAATTTTAGAATACCTCCATATGATTTTTCTAGAAGTAGTTATGATTTTTCAAAGTTAGATCTGTAATCTGAAAATTGCACAATGAACAGTGATTTTACAAAAAGTAACATCCAAAATGTAAATTTTGAGCATAAGAGCATCCAAAGTGGTTCGAATGGTTTTAAATAGACCCTAAGGTATGATATAAGTAAGGTGTGATATTTTTGGTATCAGACTAGAGGTTCTTTATCATACCTTTATTTTTAAACCCCATCATACGTCATTTGGAGCCATTTGAAAGCATTATGCTATACTTAAAGTAGGTAAAAATTTGGATTGAAAAATTTGGATTTTTGTTACTATTCATATAATCCTTAAAAATTAGGTCAACTTTGAAAAATCATAACTTAATGTAGAAAAATTGAAACGGAGTGGCTCCAAATCTCATGCAAAGCTTATGAAAAGCTCTACATAGGAAAAATAATCATGGATATTATTTCCTAATAGATCAGTACCAGTTTCCACAAAAATATGTACTGTTCATTTGGAAAATTCTGGAATTTCTAGTATTTTTGCCCAACTTTGGGAGGACATAACTCTTTGCACAAAATTCTAAATTTAATGATCTACCACTTGATTTAAAGCTAAAAATATGACCTATAAGTTTGCCAAATTGCAAGTCCAGACTCAAACATTTGCTATTTATTTCATGTGTCCCAAATTTAGTCATTTTAGGGAAAGTTTATCCCCTAATCATACTTGGTTTTATCTTTTCTTAACCTTTTACCCATCCTTAATTACATGGGCCTTAATGTAACATCCAAATTTTTGGAACTAGAAGTACCAGAATAGCCTGAATTGGATAGGCTACTAGACCTGTTTTGAGCAGAAGTTCCAAAGATGAGAAAGGAAGTCAAAGCAGTTTTAGGGATTAAACTGCAAAGTAAAAGTTTTTAGGGGCTTAAGTATAATCAAGTTAAAGGCTCTAGTAAAATCTTGAAGGCCCAGAGAGAGAAAAGAGGCTAGATACAGGTTAAAGGTTAAGTTAGAAATCTCAAAGAGAGGGTTGTATGAAGTTAAGTCCAAGTAGGGACTAAACCGTAAATTCAGAAAGTTATGACTAATAGGGGTAAAAATAGAAGAGTATATAGAGAATTCTGAGGAAAATCCTAGAAAATGGGAAATAATATTCTAAGGCTCTTCTGTGAAGAGAAAAGATGAAAGTACCCCTGAGGTAGTTTAAATGGAATTTATAAGGTTATGGCCGGTAAAAAGTATACCGTTTGAGGTAATTATTTGAAATAGCAAGAGACCTAAAAAATGTATACAAAAATGAGGTTAAATGGTTGAAAGGTTGTACTAATTTATAAAATTAGTCCCGCAACCAAAAGGCCAGTGGAATGGCTTTAATAAATTAAAAGTTGTTTATGCCGATAAAAGGGTATTTTATTAAATGAATTTTTATGCAAGGCTTAAAGGAAGTGTTATGGCCTAAAAAAAAATTCATAGATACTCTCTAGAATTAAAGGAAATTTATAAAGTAGACAGAAGAATTTTTTGAGCTCCGGAAGGCCATAAAGAAAGCCAGAGAAACGTGGACCAAGTAAATTCGGAGGAAACTTAAGGATTAAGTTTTGATCCAACTGCTAGGATTTAATATCCTTCTCCTCCATCACATTTGTGACACTTGGCATCTTCTAGAAGGATGAGGTAAGGATGATACAAGAAGATGATGTAATGATGACGTAAAAGTCAACTCGAAGTTCTAAAATTACCCTTATCCTTTCTATTAGCCACCAAGGGTAATGTAGTCCATTCAAGCCAAATTTTTGGCTATAAATAGGCACTCCCTCACCTCACTTTTCAGCCAAACTTGGAACCACTCTGTTTTGATTTTTCTTCAAAAATGAGCAAAAATTCTAGAATTTCTGTGTGAACAGTACCCGTGAAGTAAAATTTTCAGATTTGATCTTCTTGAATCTAAGGCCATATAAAGTGGTCCTAATTGAAAGGAAATGGATCTTAAGGATGGAAAATGATAAGATTTATGTTAGAAAAGCTAGAAAGAAAACCCTAAAAGCAAGAGAAATGGTTGAGGTTCAAGAGAGCTAGTCTTGAATATTATGTAATCTAGTGGTCCTAATAGAGTGTATGATCATTATGACTATATTTAGGATCTTAGAACATCCAAGATGATATTTAGAGATGTTGACTGAATGCCCACATGGTTGGAAGTCAAGGGAATCAAAGGAAAAGTAAGAGGAAAGCTTGAGATGCAAGGTAGTGAACTTACCTATTATCATTGCTTGATGTTGTATGCTTATGTGTTGCTGTACGTGATGTTGAATGTTGTTGTGACATGTATTGGCTGCTGTAAATGCTATTTATGATGAGTAGATTATGTCTCTATAGCCATGCATTAAGAAGGTAGCTTTAAGCATGCTAATATGTCACTAATTAACAAGAGAACAAGCAAGTTGCATGTAGTGCATTAGCATCCATCTAGCATGATTAATATGGTATTGTTTGCTACTGAGATTCTCCTGAATCTCACCCCTCTTTAACCAACCATTTAGGTCAATCATCAATGGGCAATAATGGCATGAGAAGCAAGGAAAAGAAAGTGAAGAATTGTTCATGTTAATGAATGATATTATTATTCAATGTGTAATTCTCCTATTATGTAATTTATGTTATGGATGCTTATGATGCCATGTATTTAATTATAATGCTTATGGCATGTATAAAAATGCATGAGCATGAATGAGAAAGAGTAAGCCCATGTTATGTATGCCAAAGAAATAAAAAGAATTTAAGTAAAGAGATGTTAAGGGATAAAATATAGGTCCTAAAGCAGTGAGCTCGTAGCTCCAGTTTGACCTATCAAACAAACGAGTTAAGTCACGAGATTTGGCAGACTTATAGTACATGACCCAAGCTTTAAAATGAGAGATAGATCATCTCAATTGGATGTGTATACAAGGAGATACGAATTTCTAAAGTTGAGGCATAGAATCTGGAAGTTCCAGATTTTACGAAATGAACAGTAATATTTATTGATTAAACTGTACAAATTGGGCAAGGATAAGTCTAATTGGATATTTTTTTCCTTAAATACCATTGAAATACCTTTTTATAGAATTTTAGAACACCTCAATACAATTTTTACGGAATTATTTATGAATTTTTGAAGTTGGGCCTATAATCTGGAAATTAAATAGTAAATAGTAACTCGAGTAATTATGTTGAAATTTTAAATCCACGGGCTTGTATCATGATCTGCTTGAATCATAATACTTACGAATACGTGCTCTGAGGTTTAAAGGCAAGACATTTCACTTAACACATACTTAAACATTTATTCTAATATACTTCCACATGTTTAAACACAGGCATGCATGTCTAGCTCCTATTAGGAGCTATTATCCAACAAACATTTCATAGTTTGTAACATTCAATAACAAGTTCCCAAAGTCATTCTAGGGTATATTAAATATTCATCTAGCCTCCAAAACTACTTCCTTGCCCTTGTCCTTGTTTGAACTCCCTCCTAGGTGGAGTTAAACATAAGAGTGAGATTTCAAAGAAACCCCAGTAGCAAGGAATCACAATTATCATGCATTTATGCAAACATTACGTGCAATGCTTTTGTGCATTTATCATACACATATTAAGGGGATATAATGCCAAGGCAACATAATTCAAACATTACAATCAACATTTGCAACAAAGCTTAATCACATCATGGCACACATTGCACACATACACATTAACACATCAATGTAAGCAAGAAAGCAATCAAAATGTAATTCAATGCTACCTTTTGGCACTTGGTTCTTGATTTCCTTTAAGTTCAAGATGTTCTCTTGAGGATTTGGTGAGGTACCTATCAAACCAACACCAATGCCAATCATTCAACAATTATCTAAACACATTACATATTACTTAAACATTAAACCCCTTTTTCTTTGGGTTTTTGGCCTAATTATTTTCCCTTTGATTCAACTAACCTCTTAGGCCATTCCTACATGATTTTTTATTTAGAATCCAAATATCAAATCAAATTTTACAAAATCAAGTCCCTTCCCGAGAACTAGACAAAACTGAAAGGGTATAGGTTTCAAGGCTAAAATTTCCAATTTGGTTTTAATACTTATAAACTTAATTCCTCTACATATCCCTACACAAAATACCCAAGGAACTCAATGGAAGCATCAAAATCATCAAAATCCAATCCTAAGTCCAAGAATTATCATTGGCTGAACACATGCTCTTAGATTCCTAAATTTCTATTTTTGATTCCAATGAATTTAAACATACTTTCATAGCATAATCCCACACAAAATCACATTCTAAATCTATTGGAACCATTAAAACTCATTGAAACAAATCCTACCCTTGGGTTCTTGAGTTGGCCAAAATAAATAGTCACGAGTCCTAGGATGATTTCTTCCCTAAACCCATTCAAAACAGCACCAAACATCATGATTCAATGTCATTAAACAAGTTGCTATCCATTTCCTAAGATTTCCAGCACAACCAGAATTTTCTGGCAATTTCCCTTACCAAGAACTCATGATTTAGCCATTGGAAATGTACCAAATTAAAGCCTAAACATATCTTAAAGAGTACTTGATCAAAGCTTGATGATTAGCCTTGGATTGGAAGTGGTTTTGAAGGTGTTTAGAAGTCAAGAAAAATTTGTGCAGAACCTCCCCTATTTTTCCATATTTTTGCACGAATTTTGGGAGAATTATGGGGGTATTTATAGGGCAGAATTTTTACTCATTCTTCCCCCTTTAGCAAGCATTTTCAAGTGCCAAACATAGCTTAAAATTAAAGTCAAGCCATTAGCAAATCCTAGGCATCCACTTGCATCTTGCTTTCTAAGTCATTTTTCATCAATGGTTGAAAATTTGCCCAGCACATAAGCCAGCTGTTCTGGTTATGATGAGCACAAATTTAGGCCTTTTTGGATGCTAACTAAATGTTAAAAACTGATTAGGAAGCAATGGAATTGGTTAGGGTACTTTAAAAATCATTTGGTTACATAATACCTGATTTCTTGCCCCCTATTAGGAAAAATAGCTAAGGGCTTCAAAAATTATATTTATTTTCATGATAAATCTATATTTATTCCAAAAGTGTGATTTGGAATTTTTGGGAATTTTTCAAGACCTCTAGGTATTTATTTCACATTTTCTCCGAAATCGGGTCTTTATTGATTGGAATTCGGAAGTAAATTCCCCATAAATTATTTCCTACATTTCCAATGCTTGGAAACAATTTTATAAATTCATATATATTCTAGAGAGTGTATCTATATTTTTACTTGAATTTTTGGAGTCCTTCAGTAATTAAAATAATTGTATCACTTTAATTCCCCTTTATTTTTTCCTATTTTCCCAAAATAACTATTTTTTTATTTGGGAATTTTCACCAAAATTTATTTTGGGCCATTTTTACTCCCAAAACATCATATGTGACTCAAAAACCTCTAATTCCACCTTTTTCTATTTTTAGGGAATTTTTGAGAACTTTTCTTAAAATTACCATTTTGCCTTTAGGGACCCGATTAAGTCGGTTTCGTTCCATTTTGGATTTTCATACTTTACTCACACCTTATGCTTATCAATCATGTCTCATTCCTCACTCCCATTATGAGGGTTCCAAATTTTGGGATGTTACATTCTGACATAGGAAAAAGGAACTATCTGCAAGGATTTAGAAAAAACCCAGTTCAAGTCAGAGCTAGTAATGTAATACTAGCTATGATCCAACTAAGGTTATGGATTAGAGGTGAAAGCTCTAGAAAAAATAAGTATTAAGGATCACTAAAGAGGTAATGTTTGTACCTAAATTAGAAAGGAACAACTAAATAATGATAAGAAATCATATGCTAAGAAAGGTCGCTATTGTTTAAAGATGAAGAGACTTCCCCTCTGGAGAAAAAAATGATAATGGCTTACGAGTCCGATAGAGGTATGAGTTTGAATCCCAGTAGAAAGGGTCAAGTGGCAATCTATGTTAGATACAGTTAGTGTAGCCTTGATATGATATTAAGGCAGTATGGCCAAAGTAGCTATCTCTGATTCCTAAATGGATATAAAAAGCTAGGAAGAGTTAAAGATAGCTTTTCGTTGCCAGTGATCCCTGAGGATAGGAGAAGCCAAAAGTGCTAATGGCCTAGAGATGTGAGCCAGACCCTTTCTTAATTGTCTAAAAGGAAGTAACTGACTTAGTTGGGGATCACATTCACAGTGAGGCGAGGGACATGGAAGTCCTTCAGATGGCGGGCAATGCTATGATAAAAGAAGTTAGGTAAGACTAGCAAAGTTAAGAGAAAAGTATGTTTTGTCATTATGAACCAAGGGAATCAGTGGCAATGAATGAATACATAAGTGATTACCAGAGGAAGTGGTGACTTTTATCACAGCAGACCAGGATTCTGGTCATGACAAATACAAATAGTGACTCTCAGATGTTGAGGTGATATAACTAACTTAGTTGGGGATCACATTCACAGTGAGGCGAGGGACGTGGAAGTCCTTCAGATGGCGGGCAATGCTATGATAAAAGAAGTTAGGTAAGACTAGCAAAGTTAAGAGAAAAGTATGTTTTGTCATTATGAACCAAGGGAATCAGTGGCAATGAATGAATACATAAGTGATTACCAGAGGAAGTGGTGACTTTCATCACAGCAGACCAGGATTCTGGTCATGACAAATACAAATAGTGACTCTCAGATGTTGAGGTGATATAACTAACTTAGTTGGGGATCACATTCACAGTGAGGCGAGGGACGTGGAAGTCCTTCAGATGGCGGGCAATGCTATGATAAAAGAAGTTAGGTAAGACTAGCAAAGTTAAGAGAAAAGTATGTTTTGTCATTATGAACCAAGGGAATCAGTGGCAATGAATGAATACATAAGTGATTACCAGAGGAAGTGGTGACTTTCATCACAGCAGACCAGGATTCTGGTCATGACAAATATAGATAGTGACTCTCAGATGTTGAGGTGATATCTCTGTAACACTCAATAGCCTATGAGCTCACTGAGAGTAAGACTAATAAAGATCAGAAAGAGAGAGGTAGCCACTATTTAAGAGCTATCAGATTCCCCCTCAAGAGAAAAAGTAATGATAAGGAGTTGAACAAGATAGTTAGGGGTTGAGTCTATATACCACTAAGAGGGTGTAGTAGCCACCTAAGCTGGATAAACTCTTACAGTCTCGTTAGGGTTAGGGCACCATGATAGAATAGCTACCTCAGGTTCCTGAACAGATAAATAGGAACTTGGAGATAGTAAAAGATGAATAGCCCTAGTGGAATTCTTGGGGATCAAGAAGAAGAGAAAGAGATGAGAATAAGACAAGTCGCTATGCGAGGAGCTAGCATTATAAGGTTGGCATGTTCTTGATAATGTTAAGAGATACTCAGTCACTTGGGGTTAGGTTGAGAGGCACCCTTCACAGGGGATATGGTCTTGGCCATAAGTCTTCCTAAAGAAATTAGGAGATTGGTCCTCCGAGTGAGATACCCTGTTCGAGCAGGAAAAAGGAGCAGCTGAGGCAAGACAAGTGGAGTTGACTAGCTAAGAACAAAGCTAAGGTTAAATGTCCCTGAGCTTAATAGAGAAGGGCAAGCAGAAAGAAGAGAACCTCATTAGTCCTCTCCCTTTAACTTCCAGAATCAGCTACGAACAGAAAGAGAGGCTCCCTCTTATAGGGATAAGATGTCTAGATGGCACACTACAGACATAGCAACTAGTAAGAGCTTGTACTCCTTATATTGAAATGCCAGGCGTTATGCATATTAGAGTATGCTCCTACTAAAAAGTTAAGTAGAGGAAAGAGAAGTTGCATAAGTCCTCTCCCTGTACCATTCTAAAGTAGCTAAGAATGGTAAGAGTAGCTAGAGGAGTAAGAGAACTCCTAAGACAGATTGGCTTGGGCACCTAAAGTGAGAGGAAAGCTTGAAGTACAAGGTAGTGAACTTACCTATTGTCATTGCTTGATATTATATGCTTTTGTTTTGCTGTGTACATATTATTTGAATGTTATTATGACATATTTAGCTGCAAAAATTGGTATTTATAATGAGTAGATTATGTCTCTATGGCCATGCATCATAAAGGTAGCTTTGAGCATGCTAATATATCACTAATTAACAAGAGAATAAACAAGTTGCTTGTAGTGCATTAGCATCCATCTAGCATGATTAATATGGTATTGTTTGCTACTAAGATTCTCCTGAATCTCACCCTTCCTTAACCAACCATTTAGGTCAATCAGTGGTGGATAATAATGGCATGAGAAGGAAGGAGAAGAAAGTGGAGAATTATTCATGATTAATGAATGAGATTGTTGATGAATGTATAATTCTCCTATTTCGTGAATTATGTTATGGATGACAACAATGCCATGCAATTAATTAGAATGTCTATGGCATGGGTGCATTCTTTTTCCTATTTAGGCATATTCATTCATAATAATGCCTTGATAGTGTACTTTTTATTATGGTATTTTTCTATATTATGGCAGTTTAGGCTTCTCTTACTCAACCTTTAACGTATCTTTTCTATTCACACTGTCATTATTGTCTTTACCTCGAGGGTCTATCTTCTTATTGTCACATTCTCATTCTATACTTAGCGTACCTGAATGCAAAATATCCAGGACGTATAACACTCAATTCTTTCAACTCTTATTTTTCTTACTTTTCATTGTTGATCAGAATAGAATTAAGCTTAGTCCAATCAACAGCAAGGGTATCTATAGAGAAGTCAAGAGTACTCTCTATATGTTAATTGCACAATTTGAGGAGATTTCTATATTTTAAACTCATCTCTGGCTATCATTTTCCTAAAGCGGTATTGTACTCTTACTCGACTTAACAACTATACTTAGTCTTAGTTTACTATGACCTTAGGATCTACTGTGATCTACTGTAAGCCTCTTCGCGATCTACTACAACCCTGGAATACTATGATTTGTTTCAGCCGTGTTAAGATATTTGAGAAACTCAAGACCACATGATTGAGTTATAAATAAGTCACCTCTACTTAGTTGGTAACTATACCGATTATTCCCCATGACTAATTATAGATACTGGTATTCTCTTCTTAGGCCTCACTTATTCCTTTCCATCAACTCTAGAATCATTCATCTTTGCATACTTTATTAGCTCTTAGCTCTCTCGAAGCCAATGGCTCATCTTTATGGCAGGTTAACTTGCTATTATGTTTATGACAAAATGCCTTGTCTTAGAGAATTCTCTTACTTGTCTTACCATTTTTGTTGTGTTTTGCTGATTTTGGATAGTATAAGAAGCAGATTTATGAATTACCTTCTCTTTATTTTCTAACTTTCTTTGGTACTCTACAAGATTCAAAGGATATTTCATCCTCATATTACTCTTGGCCAGTTTTACTCTTATTGGGGTAAGGTCAACTTTGTGTACCTTACCTCGGCTATTGTTACTCTTTCTTGTTAGAGGACGTATTGCTCTCATTTGAGCAACATTAACTCAATCACTTTTCTTGCTTTCATTAGAGGACATATTTACAAGCACAGTGTCAACTCTACCATTCTAGGAGGATGCAATAGTACAACATTAAATCTACTATTCTGGGAGGATGCTCTACTTTCTTCATAGCTATGTCAACTCTACCATAACTGTTTCTCTTTCCTTCCTTCAGAGGACAGCTCGCTCTTAGTAGAGTAGCATCAACTATGATTTGAAAGACCACTTCCTAATTTTAGGAGAAATACTCTGTGGTCAAGACTTTCTCTTACTGGATCTTTGGCATGGCATATTCTTCACATCTCATATCCCATTAGGGGAGCCTCTCTACTTGAGTCATTCAATTACTTTAGTAGTATTGTCTGTAGGAATCTCATCTCTTAGATCCCTCACTGGCCTGAGTGTTATAGTCACACTCCTCATAGATGCCTCAAGGGCACAAAGAAATACTATCAAGTCTCAAGCATTATCAAATATTCAGGCATCGTTAGGAATATAGTTATTTGTCTATACTAGTTCCTTGTAAAAACATCATCTATAAAATATTTACCTGTTTCTCTTCATTTTTATCCTTAAGGGATACTACTTGAATCGTATTCTTTCTAACTTCTCTTGTCATATATGGATCATCATAAATAACCATATTACTTATCATATATAGGTCCTTCATGTATCTTTGCTGTGTGGTATTTTAGTTAGGCATCTAGCTCATCATTAATCTTCTCATTCCAACTCTGGTTAGAAGGCCTCTATTGAAACATTTTCTTACTAAGGCCTTTAATTTTCTTCCTAGTTCTCTTAATCATATGTAACATACTCATAGGTCTAGGCTATACCCTAGGTTTGGACATAAACATCAACTTCTGAAAACATTACCAAGGGGTCTCTACTCACTCTGTGTTATCTAATCTTACTCCTCTCTGTTTGCTATCTCTTAGACACTTCTACATCTGTTCAGAGACTAATGAGCCATGTCGCTTGGGTACTAAATAAAACTAAGCTAAATGCAATATAGTGGCACTAATGTAGATGTCCAACTCTTGAGGAACCTATGGATGACGGATGTCCAAGCAATTTGAGCACAAATATCAAATTAACCAAGTATAATGTGTGAAGTAATTATGCAAGCAATGACTTTATCAATGACTAAAGGAAAACTATCTAAACTTTTTACGGTTTTCAGACTTGGTGAGTAAAGATGAATGCAGAATATGAACTATCCTTGATAGCCAAATCCACCAATCATCCTAGTTCCTCTTTTTAATTGAATTCCAAATCCTTTATTTGGTTTGGTTTATAAAGACCTTCTCCAAACAATGAATCCAATAAGCTAGGACTCTAACTTATCAAATTCATCTCAATGCCTACCATGAATTATACTCTGCAAGAGGTACTCTACTCTCTTAATTAACAATACTAGAACCCTAACTAGTTAATCAAGAGATTCAAATACTTGAATTGAAAGAATCAATATAACAGAAAGTAATACCAATCCAATCAAGCAATTAAAGTGCATAATACAATCCAAATCCAGTTTTAATTTAAATAAACCAAAATACATCTTAGTACAATCACAAATCACAAATCTAAACCTTAGAAATTAGAATCTATGAATTTAGAGCATGAAACTAAGAATAAGGTAGAGAAACTCCTAATATAGCTTATGGAACTCATATTGGCTTTATTGAAAATCAAGGAATCACGATCTAGCCTCTCATGATAGAAATCATAGCCCACAAAGCTCAGTAATTGTAACAACTTAGCCTTTTACCAAATTACCATCCAATTAGAGGTAATTGGAATCACATGTGATGGCCAAAAGTTTGAAAATTTTGACTTTGAAAAAATTTGCTCATGGGTTACTATTCATAGCAACCTACAAATTGGCCAAACTTTGAAAATTTATAAGTAATTGTGGAAAAATCAAAATTAAGTGATTCTAAGTTCTATTGGAAGCTCTTTGGATTAAATTTTGAGGAAAAATATGCAATAGACAAATTCTCTTTAAATTCGAGCCCAGATTTAATTTCAAAAGTACTGTTCATTTGGTTAATTTCTAGTTTTTCCAGCATTTTTGCCTAAATTTGGATAGGCACAATTTCTTGCATGGTTATCCGATTAAGTGATATTACCACTTTTTTTAAAGGAAAAAAATAAGATCTATTGATTTGGAAAGTTTTGTGTCACATCCAGTAATATGGCATTTAGGGAATAGGAATATTCGTAAAATAATTAAAAGTAAAAAATGACAAGGAGAAATAGAAGAATTTTGGTAGAAAATAATTATTATAATTTTCTAAGCCAATTATGAAAAGTTTGACTAATTAAGGAAAATTGGTCAAGAATAATTATGGGAAAATATTTTCAAGTCTCAGAAAATTAAGGAAAAATAAGGACAATATTCCTTGAAAATTATATAGGATTATAAAATTGGTTTTATGACCAAATTGCCCTTGGAGAAATTACAAAGGAATTTAAGGGTGATTTAAACTAAGTTAAGGTCCTTTGTTTGGAAAATTCCAAATAAATATTTTTAAGGAGAATAAAATTCCAAGAAAATTTCTTATGATATCCCAAGGAATTATAAGAGATTATGAAATTAAAAGAGGACCCTCAAGTATCCTTTGAAAAGAGGAAAAATCACTAAAGAGAAGGAAAATAGTTTTCCTTTTTATTTAATTATTAGGAAATTAAATTTGAGACAAGGAGGGCAAATTGGGAAGATAAAAATGAGGAGAATAATTTATGGATCTAACAAAAAATAATTACAGAGGCCAGAGCACTGTAATTATAGAAAAGAAGTTAAACCCAGAGTAAAAGTGCACCGATAAAGTGTTAATGGGAGTCTTGCACTTTGCTTGGCCCACAAATCCCCACTTGTCAAGCCTCTTGAAACATCCTACCTTTAACCCCTCAGAGTACGCATTTGTAAGCGTTATGGTTCAAGCAAATCAAAGTACAAGCCCGTGGATTAAAATTTTCAACATAATTATTGGGGTTACTTTTCACTGTTTAAACTCCAGATTTCAGGTCCAATTTTGAAAAATCATAACTAATTCTACAAAAATCAGAACGGAGCGATTCCAATTTTCACTTAAAGCTCTTTCAATCTTCTACAAGGAAAAAATAACTTTCAGGGCTCAAACCTTGCCAATTAGTACAGTTTATTCGTTAAATATTACTGTTCAAGTGGTCAAAACAGTACTTTTCAGAAATCCTGTCTTGACTTTGAACAGCCATATCTCTTAGCATAGACATCCATTTTTCGTGATTGACCACTTATTTTAAAGCTTAGGATGTGTCCTGTATAGACACTAAATTTCATGGCTAAATTAATTCATTTGGTCTGCCTCATCATTGGCACCAATTCGTGACTCATTTAGGGACATTCTATCCCTTCAACTTAATTCAATCTTTATAAACAATTTAATTCTCCACCTCTTGTCATGCTATAAATCCACATAGTATCTCCATACATAACCTCATACCATTTTACATATAATGAACATTTAATATCATCATTCCACATACATGGCATATCAAACATAAATTGATAAACTATGTTACGTAACTTAACATGTTATAAGACCATAACATGTTCTTGACTTCTTCCATCAATCCTGCATTCCTCATCCTTGACTTTTCCTCCATGCCCTTTATACCTATTAGGGGTTGTTAAGGGAGGGTGAGATTCGGGAGAATCTCAGTAGCAAACACTACCCATAAGCATGCAAGACATAATGCAAATGCACGACATGTTATCATAACATCATCATAGGAAGGCCATGGAAAGTAAGCTAAAGCATTTCATGCTTTCATAACATATTGCCAAGGTAAAACATAACATAAACTTGCAAACATAACTTTGCAAACATTTCATCATAGCTTAGTCACATCATGGCAACACAACCACATCATGCAAGCATACATATCAAGCACACAATATAGGTAAGTTCACTACCTTGTAACATAGCTTCCCTCTTGCTTTCCGTTTGCTTCCCCTAACCTTCCAAGTGTTTGAGCCTTCGGTTGACATAAACAAGACATCCCCTTGGATGTTCTAAGGTCCTAAACACATCAACACATTACGCGAAACATCAATTAGGACCAAGTTATCAACCTATTCCACACTTGGCTCTTACTTGATCACACTTTGTTTCTAACTTTTGAGATTTATTTCCAATCATTCTAAAATTAATTCCACATGCTATTCCCACATAATTTTGCATGTAGAATTCATTTCCAAGTTCAAAACAATCAAAATCCAACTCCTTCCCCCTTGTTCTGGTTTGGCCGAAACATAGGTGCCTTAGGTCCAAAATTTCCATTTTCAATTCTAATGCTTCCAAACATGTTTTCTACATATATCCCTACACAAAATCATCATTTAAACTCATTGGAAGCATCAAAATCATCAAATTCCAGACCCAACATAAAGAACCAGCCATGGCAGAATCATACACAAATGAAAGGGGAAGTTGGATTTCTTGAAGAATCAATATCAAACCAATTGATTCTTGTTGTTTTCAAGCCTTTAAACATGTTTATGACTTTAATTTCATCTTCTCCCATTCTGAACAATTTCGTGCAGCACCTCCCCCCTAGGTTTCAACCATGAAAAACCCAACCAAACCAACATCTAAGCTCAAAAATACCAAGGGAGATAGAAACTAGATCAAAATCCATGAACATACCTTGATTTGAAGCTTAGATGGCCTTAGGATCATGAGTTCTTCCACTTCTCCTTCTTCCTCTCTCCATTTCGTTTTCCCTCTCCTCTCTCTCATGGTGAACGAAAATATCATGCTTGTGGGGGAAGGGATATATATAGGGAGTTAGGAGAAATCTTAGCCATTGATCTTATTTTGCAAGATTAGATCTTGGCCCTTGATTTTCAAATTAATCCTAGCCCTTGATCTTGGCTTCTTCATCAAGAAATCTTGCTAAATATCTTAGGCTTATGTCATCATGGTTAATTAACTTAACCATGGTTAACTTTCTTAATTACCTTGATTAAACTTCTTAATCACCTTACTTAAAATCCTTTCTTTAATCCTAATATGTCCTTAATCTTTTTACACATTTCCACACATATCCTCATGCCCCTATGGCAATATGATAGGGAGGAAAATCATACAAAATTCGTGCATAAATTCATCCAAAAATATTCCTCCACCTATCTTACCGGTTTACATCATAATAGGTACTTTCTCGGGTCCTGACTTACCCGATACCTCTGGGACATGGTTTAGCACATTTTTCATCTTCAAAATACATTCCCATACTCTTCTAATAACATTCATAGGGGAATCATACTTCTTTCTCATTTCCCCAAAATATTAATAATTAATATTCAATCGGAGTCGATTTTGCCGAATTCTTTCCTATCGGCTCGTAACTCTGTTGATCTGTCTCTGGGTTTCATTCTTTCCCTTTCATCACAGGGTATTCCTCTAATTTTTCTCGGGTCCAAAGTCAAACCATAGACAGGAAATTTGACTTTCCCCGAATAGGGTATAAATAGGCTTTAAATTCAATTAAAGCTAACTTGTCAGTTTCTGGGGCTGGAATTAATTTTACAATCTGTGTAAATTCCTCAACTACTGTTCTCCAGTTTTTCCTGATTATTTAAGGCTGTCTCGTACCTTAAATAATTCAATTTGAGTTACTATCTCAAATTGCTCAAAAACCTGAAATGACTTTAGGGCATTTCCGTCATTTCTAGCCTTATATTGACTCTGGGATCCTATTCCCATTTTTCTAGAATTTTTCTGAAACATTTGGGCCATTTTCGATAACTTCGAACATTGATCGACCAGAATTTTTATTATTCACAATTAGGTCCCTACGTGGCCTAGGAATCTTTTCTTTGCAATTTGGTCCCTCTTTAGGCCTAACCTTCAGAACCATCTCTTGCAAGTTTTTTGGCATAACCTTTGGCCCTTAGTTGTTTCCAGTTCGTCATTCTTTAGTCCCCGGACACTATTGTTTTACACATTTGCCCTTGGAAAATCTCTTTTTTCTTCTGAGGGATCTCCGGGACTTTCGTTGCATTGGACTTAGTAATCATCCTTTCCTTGTGCTATTACTTGCATCTATGAGCCAAAATTTAGGATGTTACACCTCTAATGGATGGTAATTAAAGCTTTCCAAGTGTCAAACTACCATTGGAGAGGATCTTGACTTTGGAATGTAATTACATTATGAATTAAGTTAATTAAGAGAGAGGTTTCAAGCAGGCTTAGGCAATTGACACTTGGACTTTCATTAAATGTGGTAGATGAGATATTTTGAGAGCATTAATTGAGTATTTCCTCCCCCCATAATCCGATCTCACTTCGGCCTAGAGGAAAAGAGAGAGAGCAAGAGTGATTTATGAAGGGATCAAGCCAAAAGCAAGCATCTTTGATCTTCTAACTAAGATCCAAGCTTGGTAAGTTGTTCTAAGATGATCCTTGCTTTGTTGATTTGTATGGTGAAATTTCTGGTTTTCCCTCTTCATTTGGAGCTAGCCGAAATGCTTATGGGGTAGGGGAGGAAATTTTATGGTTCAATCTTGCTAGAACACTTCAAAGTATGATAGATCCTAGTGGTTACAAGGGGTTGCAAGTTGATTTTGAAGTGTTTTTTTGTTTGTTATGAAGCTTGAGACCCATTTCGGCCAAACCAAGATCTGAACCATAGGATGAGTTTTTCAAAGTTTTGAGGCTTCCATTGTGTTCAAAATGAAAAATGGTGTAGAGTAAACCTAAAGAACAAGTGTGGGAAGCCATAGAATCAAAGTTACAATTTTTGGATAATCAACCCTAAGGGTTCGGCCAGTTCCTCCTTGCCAATATTTATTTGGAATTTTCCAAATAAAAGGCCTTAAACTAGCTTAAATCACCCTTAAATTCCTTTGTAATTTCTCTAAGGGTAATTTGGTCATAAAATTAATTTTATAATCCCATATAATTCTCAAGGAACATTGTACTTATTTTTTATTAATTTTCTGAGGCTTAGAAATATTTTTCCATAATTATTCTTGACCAATTTTCCTTAATTAGTCAAACTTTTCATAATTGGCTTGGAAAATCATAATAATTATTTTCAACCAAAATTCTTCTATTTCTCCTTGTCATTTTTAACCCTTAATTATTTAGGAGTATTCCTATTCCTAAATGCCATATTACTAGATGTGACACTAATCATACCTTGAATCATCTTAGGTGACTTACAGGCCTCTTCTTGTAACAGAGCAAAAACTCTTCATTGGGTCTGCGGGCTCACGCCCTTTGTACCTTGAGGACATTCTCTAGTGAAGTGTCTAGGTTTCCCACATCGGAAGCAAACATTCTGGCCTATTAGGCATGGTCTATCACCATGGTTCTTGCCACATAGCTCACATTTCTTTACCTTTCGTGTGATGTCAGAACCACCTCCTAGTCTGTTGCCCCTCCTGCCTGGGTTAGCCCTCTTTCTCTTCTTGTTATTATCATAAGAGGTTCCTTCTTGACTGGGCCTTACAAAGGTTTTCTTTGTCCTCGGGACCACTTTAGCCAGTCCATGATGATTCTGGCTACTCTCAATGATCCTACATACTTCGACGGCTTTATTAAATTTTTCTATTTGGTGCAGTGCAACCTTCTCTCTCAACTCGGGCCTCAGTTCTCTAATCATCTTCTTTGTACTCCATCTCTCATCATTTATGTTTTAGAGATAGGTGGAATACCGTGAGAGCCTAATGTACTTGGCTAGGGATTCATAGAACATTTCATTCTTAGCTTGTTTCAGCATTAAGAATTCTGGCTCCTTTTCATCTCTCACAGGGTGCAGAAAGTACTTCTGATAAAAATACTCTATAAAGCTTTCCCAAGTGATCAGGTTCTGGTTGGCATGCAGTACCAACTCGGTGTTTTTCCACCATTAATCCGCCTCTCCTTTCAACTTGTAAATTGCCATCTGAGCCTTTCACTCAGAGGAACACTCTAAGACTTTGAAGATCTTCTCCATCTGAGTAATCCAATCTTTATCTTCTTGGTCATTCATGATTCCTTTGAATGCCGGTGGATTATGCTTAAGAAGTGAGTAATCCACTACTGCAGGTTATCCTGCTCTGTAGCTGGCCTTACTTGTTCTACCACAAGTTACTGTGGTTGGATGGGTTGAGGTTGGACTGGTTCTCTTTGTTCAGATGGTCTAAGCTAAGCTATCACTGCTATTACTACTACTACTATGGCAGCATCCCTTTCCTCTTGCTGCCTTGCCTGTGCAGCTTGTATTTCTTGCAACACTCGCTGTTGCTCCTCTAGCCTATTCATAATTACTTGAATAGGGTTAGCGGGTTGTTCTCTCTGTTCCTCCCGACTCACTCCTCCTCCTCTTTGCGTTCTTACCATGATGTACGCTTTTACTTAACTACAAGAGGAATAGAACTATAATGATTCTCATAACCAAATACTTTATATACATTCATACTTTATACAGCAGCTAACAGAGTCATACATACTTCAACCAGTCACTTATATTTATAGTCTAAAAGATTTAATACTATACTTTACTAAGGTTAGAGTGTATCTAACTCAAGGAAATGTATTTCTCACAAAGATCTCAAGGGCATCTATAAGATCATTGGAGCTAGCACTATCCATGCGATTATAAATGTCTCTCATACCCTTTTTCCAAAGCCAAGTCCTAGGGAGTACTCTAAGCAATGCTAATGCCCATTCCGTAAGCTCTAAGGTATCATCTTCCCTAGTCACATAATAGCAGGGCTTTCAGATATTCTCCAGATATCTCAAGTATACATGGGCATATTGGTTCTCGTTGAGCTTAATGTACCAGCCTCTCTCCCTAAAATCCTTGGCTAAGTTCTCTATGGTGTGGAATTCCTTCATGATTGGAAGTAGTTTGATCTCACTGGGTCTAGCTCCATCATCATCAGATACCTCAATGACCTCAATTCTCTGAGGGTTATTGAAAGCAACTATGGATATGTCAGGCAGAGGATTACTCTCCCATAAGGTATTATAATAGAAGTCTGCTATGAGGTTGTAGTCCTCATCCTAATCGAACCATTGGGGGAAGGGTTCTCTTGGTCTCCTCTAGTAAACTGAACCCTCTGAGTCACTATTGTAGCCACAACAAGCCATTCTACCCTTTTCCAACATTATAATGACCAAAACAATCCAATGAATGAACAGTAACCTTTTTCCTCAAATCAGAGCGCTCCAACTGATGCTAGAACCTTTGCTCTGATACTAAAAATGTAACACCTTAGCCTTTTTACCAAATTACCATCCAATTATAGGTAATTGGAATCACATCTGATGGCCAAAAGTTTGAAAAATTTGACTTTGAAAATTTTTTCTCACGGGTTACTATTCACAGTAACTTATAAATTGGCTAAGCTTTGAAAATTCATAAGTAATTGTAAAAAAAATCAAAATTGAGTGATTCCAAGTTCTATTGGAAGCTTATTGGATTAAATTTTGAGAAAAAAATAGGCACTAGATGAACTGTCTTCAAATTCAAGGCCATATTTAATTTCAAAAAGTACTGTTCATTTGGTTAATTTCCAGTTTTTCCAGCATTTTTACCTAACTTTAGATAGGCATAACTTCTTGCACAGTTATTCGATTAAGTTGTATTACCACTCGTTTTAAAGGGAAAAATAAGATCTATTGATCTGAAAAGTTTTGTGAATTAAATCCCTTAATTGCTCTGATTCACATTGGTCAAACCTTTCTCTCAAACGGTTGACTTTTGTCCCCAACTATCAATTCTTTCCATAATTAGCTCTCTAACTTGGCATGCTAACTAAACCATCACATAGTTGATTTAAGTAGCATACTTGGTCTATATTTGCATAAACTAGTCATATAAGATCATCACAAAATATTTAATTACATTCATCCTCAATATGTATGAAATGGTTCAAGGTCATAAAGTGCCATTGCTATTAAAGTTTCTTCATATATTGACCACCTCCTTGCTCTTTCCTTTAATGTTGAAGGTCTTAGGTTTTTGTTAAACATGGGGGGTAAGATTCATGGGAATCTTAGTAGCATAGCACCTCATTCATAATGTTAACCAAGCAAAGCATTTATGCTAAATAAACTCGTAAATGCATACTTTCACTCAATGCATATACCATGGAAAGGACATAACATACTTCTCATTCATAACACTCAACATAGCATAAGCCAAGGCATTACGTGCATAGAGTTATACATCATATAACATCATCATTTCATGCACATTATGGCATAGCAACATAGCATAACATAAAGCAATAAACACAATGCAAGGCAACATTCGCTGATAATTGCTAGCTACATCTTTCAAGCTTTATCCTTTTCTTTAAGCTCTTCCTCTCTTGAGCAAATCTCCTTCTCTTTGGATGCTAGGCCTAATGATAATGCAATAGGACATTTGTAAAATCCCAACTTTTGGGCCTAGAAGTACCAGAAATAGCCTGAATTGGATAGGCTACTAGACCGCTTTTGAGTAGAAGTCCCAAAGATGATAAAGGAAGTCAAAGCAGTTTTAGGGACTAAACTGCAAAATAAAAGTTTTCAGGGGCTCAAGTATAATCAAGGCTAGAGGCTCTAGTAAAGTCTTAAGGGCCTAGAAAGAAAAAAGAGAGTAGAAACAGGCCAGGGGTTAAGTTAGAAACCTTAAAGAGAGGATTGTATGAAGTTAAGTCCAAGCAGGGACTAAACCGCAAAATTCAGAAAGTTATGACCAACAGGGGTAAAAATGGAAGAGTATACAGAGAATTCCAAGAAAATCCCAGAAAATGGAAAATAATATTATAAGGCTCTTTTGTGAAAAGAAATGATGAAAATACCCCTGAGACAGCTTAAATGGAATTGATAAGGTTATGGCCGATAAAAAGTATATTGTTTGAGATAATTATTTGAAATAGTAAGAGACCTAAAAAATGTACAAAAAAAGGTTAAATGGTTAAAAGGTTGTACTAATTATAAAAAAATTAGTCCCTGATTGAGCTCAAATTATTCTTATCTTTTGATTACATCATCCATGGTTTTGTTGCATTTTCTGGCTCTTTCGGCTATAATTGAGCTTATTTTAGATTAAGAGTCCATGCATTGAGTTAGTGAAACATCCTACCTTTAACCCCTCATAGCACGCATTCGTAAGCATTATGGTTCAAGCAGATCATGACACAAGCCCGTGGATTTAAAAAATTCAACATAATTACTCAGGTTACTATTCACTGTTTAAGTTCCAGATTCCAGGTCCAACTTAAAAAATTCATAACTAATTCCATAAAAATCGTATTGAGGTGTTCTAAATTTTATGAAAAGTTGTTTTGATGCTATTTAAGGAAAAAAAAATCCAATTGGACTTATCCTTGCCCAATTCGTACAGTTTAATCAATAAATATTACTGTTCATTTCATAAAATCTGGACCTTTCAGATTCTGTGCCTCAACTTTGGAAATTTGTATCTCCATGTGTACACATCCAATTGAGGTGATATATCTCTCATTTTAAAGCTTGGGATGTGTATTATAAGTCTGCCAAATCTTGTGACTTAACTCATTCATTTGGTAGGTCAAACTGGAGCTACAAACTCACTTCTCCAGGACCTAGGTTTTATCCCTTAACATCTCTTTACTTTAATTCTTTTTATTTCTTTGGCATACATAACATGGGCTTACTCTTTCCCATTCATGCTCATACATTTCTATACATGCCATAAGTATTATAATTAAATACATGGCATCATATGCATCCATAACATAAATTACATAATAAGAGAATTACACAATGAATAATAATATCATTCTTTGACATCAATAATTCTCCACTTGCTTCTCCTTGCTTCTCATGCCATTATTGCCTATTGATGATTGACCTATATGGTTGGTTAGGG
>NW_021633098.1:0-38226 GCF_004799145.2 Neltuma alba | reverse complement strand
GGAAATAGGAAAGTAGCATGAAAAAGAAAGAAAAATTAAAATAGGAAACAAGAAAGGAAAGTAAGTCTTATCTTGTGACTTGCAGTGGAAGCCTTCTCAAATTAGGAAACTTGCCTTTAATCATGCAATTTTCATACCTACAATTTTTTTTTTAAATTTTTGGATTTTTTTCCTCTCTTTTTTTTTCAGCACAACATCACTTTTTTTTTTTTGCATAAATTTTTTTCTTTTCTTTGTTTTTGTTTACTACTCAAAGAACAAAGCAAGTCAAACACACACAAAACATGGTTAGAAGAAAATGAAAAAAAAAAAAAAAAGGGTTGGAAACAAGGAGAAAGGAGGAAGATAGAATGAAGAGAACGGAACAAAAGAAAAACGGAAGCAACAAAGAAAGAAAAAAATAAAAGCATAGAAAGGATAGAACTTGAAATCTAGCAAACTAGGCTTTGATACCACTTGATATGGGGAGAACATACAGACCTACTAGAATCAAATATAGGAATGGAATGAGACCCCCTATCAATTAGCATCAGAGTTAAGGTTTGTTAGATTTCAAGTTTTATCCTTTTTTGGTTTTTATTTTTTCCTTCTTTATTACTTTTGTTTTCCTTTCATTTCGTTCTCTTTATTTTGTTTTCCTTCTTTCTTCCTTATTTCCATCTTTTTTTTTTTTCCTTTTCATCTTCTTTCCACCCATCATTTGTGTTTGTGTGAAGCTTTGTTTTTTTGAGTATCAAAAACAAAAAAAATTCATGTAAAAAAGAAAAAAAAAAGGGTCCAGTTGTGTTAGAAAAAGAAAAGCTTGCAAAATTGCCCAAAAAAACCAAAGAAAAAATTCTGAAAAAAAAAGAGTTGGCAGATTTGAAGATTGCAAGATTGAAAGCAAGTTTTCTAATTTGAGAGAACTTCCATTGCAAGTCACAACTAATTTCTTAAATCTTTAAGCTTGGGTGGTGAGACTTTTACTTTCCTTTATTTCTTGTTTTGTATTTTAATTTTGATATTTTGATAGAGGAGCATGGTGTGATCAAGAGCACGGGCAAGGAGCCCAAACAAAGAAGTCCAACATTCCAAATCCATTACAAGGCATTGGAAGCCCAATGACAAGAGCAAGGACCAAAGCTATGAAGGAGGCCCTAAATTGTCTAATAAGAGAGCTAAAAGAGCTGGAGCCTATTTATTTAGAAGAAGCACATTTTAATGAGCCTAAAAGGAGTCCAAAAATGATGATCACATTGCTAGAAGCACAACAAGATGATGTACAAGGCCCATGTGGGGTTCAGATTGAAGAATTCGCTTGAAATACCATGTGACAAGGATCATAAGTGACGTCCAAGAATCTTCAAAAGGCATCATTATGAATTTGATTATGATTTAAATTCATTTTTTAGGTCAAGGAGTGTTCTAGAAGATCATGTTTTGATCTACTTTCCTATTTTTAAATAGCAGGCTTGTTCTTGAAGTTTAAGTTATTTCTTTTTATTTCTATGTAATGAATGGTGCCTCCCATAGTCAAATAATCATTAATGAGGCATCATCCCTAGCATTTATATCTTAGGATGCTGATTCTAGAGTGTTCTATTGTTGCCTATATATAGGCTCAGTTTTTGTAATTGAAGGGAGATTTAAATGAATAAGAATTGAGTTTATTTATCTCAGTATGAGCTTTGCTTGCATCCTTATATTCTCGTGAGAATACTTGACAGTATCAAGGGATTGATCAACCTTGTGGTGTCTTCATGGCTAGGGTTGTAAGAGACAGGTTCTCTTAAAGTCCTACCTAGATCAACCGTCCATTCGTTACTTGATTCTAGCCTGTACGTACGTCCCCTCATATCATGGTACTTGAAAGGTTAAAACAGAGAGAAAAGGACCTCACCACTCTACTCATGTGTTTCACTTATAATGATTTATGTTGTCACACCTTACTTTATTACCCAATTTTATATGAAGTGGGAGTATTTGGAAGTATTTTCCAAATCATTAAGTTAGAGAAATTCAAATTTTTAAATTTCTTTTTTAGGTTACTATTCATTGTAACTTAATTTCTCCCAATTCAAAAAAATCATAACTAATTCTTGAAAAATTGAAATGATATGGTTCTAAGTCCTACTGGAATATTTCAATGAGCTCTTTAAAAGAAAAATATGTTCAGAGTATGAATCCAGCTCATGTGTACCCAGTTTTCACGTCAAAGAGTACTGTTTATTTGGTCATTTTTTTAATTTTTCAAAATTTATGCCTAACTTTGGAAGAGCATAACTCTTTGTACAAAATTCCAAATTTCATGAATTACCACTCATTTTAAAGCTAAAAATATGATTTATTGGATTGTTAAGTTTCAGCTCCAAACTCCATTATTTGCTAAAAATTTTGTATGGTCAAACTTTGTCTTTAAAAAGTCAACTTTTATCCTTTTCATGCCAAAACTCAACCAAATGAAATCACAACCATCCCAACATGGTTCAACCACAAATTACAGCATATAATAAGTCATTCTTCATAATTTACAATCCTTAAAAGTCATCCAACACATAGTCATAAATATTACAAAATTGTAAATAATGTTCAATATAAATTCAATGTAATTTCATAACATATTTTTCCTTCATGGAAATATGACCTCCTTCCCCTTGGTCACGCCACTTGGGGGTTCTACTGGATATTTATATATAGAGAGGAATGAGATTTTATAGAAATCTCAATAGCAAAGGAATTGCAATAATAATGTCAACAAAGCAAGGTATATTACAAATAAGTTTACAAACACTTACTCACTTTTATGCCATGCATGTCATTCTAATCCATTTAAAATCAACATATCAAAGCATATTGCCAAGGCACATAATGCAACCAATCACATGTCATCATCATAAAATAATTTCAAATATGACATGGCATATATACTCAAGAATCACATTATGTAACAACCAAGCAAGTTAACATTAAAATTGTAAATTTCATCCTACCTCTTTTTTAATCCCAAATTTCAGCCTCTTTGATTCCTTTGGGTTTCTCCTTGTTCTCTTGCTCAATACTATCAATTCATGCATAAATACATGCCAAATTATCAACCATAACCCATGAAATACCATTAGGTATCAATATAACTCTATAACCCTCTTTTCTTTAACTTTTTGACTCTAATTTCTATCTTTGTTTTGACAAGTTCCAAGGGCCATTCCTACACAATTTTTCATGTAGAATCCAAATATCAACTTGGTTTTATCAAAATCAACTTGGTTAGAATTTTTATTTTTGATTTCAATACTTTCAAACACTTTTTCTTGGTATGTTCCCACGTAAAACACATTCTAAATTCATTGGAATCACCAAATTAAACTAAAACAATTTCTAACCCCATGAATTGTGCTTGGTCGAATAGGTTCCCAATTTAGGGAACTTGAAATTTTTTTCCAAAAATCAATCCAAGCGTCAACCAAGCAAGCTATTTCAAGCTCTAAATCATAGTTTTTATCCTTCCCTAGTCATCCTTTATTAATTCAAAAATTGGACAGCATGAACCTTAGAATTTTGTCACTAAATTCTACTTGAAACAAGCTAGAAACATAGCTAAAATAAAGCTTGAACATACCTTGATTAATCCTTGATAATTTTTGGCTATTTTCAGCGTGAAATTGGCTCCCACAACCCAGCTTTTTCTACAGCAAAATCTCCCCCTTTCAAGTGCCAAAACATCTGAAATTTAAGGTGTAAGAGGGGGTATTTATAGCTTCAATTTGGCCTCCTCTTCTTCCAAGTGTCCTTTAAAAATGTGAGATATTATCACCATGTGGACACCTTAAGAGGCTACAGAATTTGGGAGTGTACAAGTATCCCTTAAGTGATAATGTTTGAGATAAAATCATATGATATTTTGTATTATTTTATTCCATAACAATGTGCAACCACTTGGGCCATGAAATTACTGTTCATTCCTGGTCCAAAATGATGGCCAATGGGCTGGAAAGAAGGAAGGAACATTACCTTACATTTCCAAACATTTTTTCATCTGATTTTACGTATCGGTTAAAATTTCTTTCTAATTTTCAATAATATTTCTAGACCTCCAAAAATTTATTTGTCTTATCAAAAATCATATTTTAATATAGAAAGGTCCTTTGAATTTTTCAAGAATTTATCTCAACCTCTAACTATTTATTTTAAATTTTGTCAAAAATCGGGCTTCACAGATAAAATTTCAGTAATAAATATTCTAAAATTAATCCTTTCACTTTCAGGGCTTGAAAATAATTTTATAAACTCAAATAAATCTTTAAATAATTTTTTCATATTTTTTCAGGATTACTGAAACCTCTACATATTTAAAATAATTGTTTCGAGCTAATTTTTCACAGTTTTTCCTGAAAAACTCTTTTTACAGAAAATTCTATAATAAATTATTTTTATGCCATTTCTACCGCCAGGGTCTCAAATAGGGTTCCAAATCCTCTAATTTACCTTTTTACCATTTTCTCAAAATTTTCTGAAATTTTTCTCCAAATTTTTCATTTTACCCTTCCTACACTGATAATTTCAAAAATATCAGTCCAGACAAGAGTCAGATCTTAACTAAAAAGTTGTTTCGCCTCTGAGTCTACTTTGCTGCTTGACCCTCAGTCTAATTTATTATTTAGATTGTCAGGGTCAAAATTAGCAAGACGTCACATATGTCACTTGTGTTTCACCCAAATTTGGCTTTTAAAATGATGTCAACACTTTTGCCATTTACCACTCAAGCTTGACTCCTATAATATTATTGATTGAAACTCAACAAAATCAAAAGACAATATTAGTTTGCAGTAACTTTCACAACCAGAAATTGTAGAAGTTATGAGAGACAAGAAACAAATATGGAATGAACAGAGGGGTAAAAGAAAACGTGAATAGAGAGATATTTGATGAAAGAAGAAGAAAAGAAAAAGAAAAAAATGTACAAAAGAAGGGAAGGAGGAAAATAGATGGAAATATGAGTGTAAAAAGAAAGAATAGTAGGAACAAAGTATCTACGAAATGTACTACCTTGATAATGATACTTTAGGAAAGTGAGTACTTTGCAAAAAAAAAATTCAAATTAAGTAAATAGTTTGAAACAGGAAGGAAAAAGAATAGGAAACAAAAGAAAGGAAATTGAAAAGTAAAGTGAAAGGAAATTTGATATGAGGGGACGTACGAACGGACCGACTAGAATCAATCTGAAAATTTGCTCGAACTTCATCTCCCAATCAAGATATTTATCTGGATCGGTATTACCCTTGAAAGTAGGATACTTGATCTTTGGATCAATTATAGCCATGTCATTTTTGGAATGTTTGCTCCTGCTCTTTGAAGTTGACGAACCAGATCTAATCACCCCATCATCACTACTTTTTGCTTTGGATATCTTTAACTCTTCCATTTCCATCTTGAGTTTGAGAAACTCATCTCTCATAGCCCTCATGAATACTTTGATATTTGTGTTGAATTCTTCATTAATTTCTTTCCCGCTCATCTTTAACCTGAGATGTTAGTTGAAGCAAAGAGAAAAGAAATAGAAATAAAGGACCTCACCACTCTGCTCGCATGTTCCACTCAATCAATTTGGTGCCACTCGTGTTTCTCTCAACTTTGGCTTTTATATTGAAGTAAAACACTCTTGCCTTTTGCCACTCAAGCTTGTCTCCTATGGTATTCTTGATTGAAACTCAACAAAACCCAAGAGACAATATTAGAAAGCGGTAACCTTCACAACCAGAAATTGTAAGAGCCAGCAACTATGTGAAAGAGGAGAAAAGATAAGAGATAAAAGAAGAACGATAGGCCAAACGTGAGGATGGAATGAAAGGAAGAGAAAAATGAGGAGAGAAGAAGTTTATGATGGAAAAAAAATGGATAGAAAAAAAAAGGTGGAAAAGGGAGGCAGGAATTACAAAATGAAAATAAAGTTGTGAAAGTAAAGGAAAATAGGAAACAAAGTAATTAGGAAAGGTACTGCCTTGAGAAAACTTTAGGAAAGTGAGTACCTTGCAAGAAAAGAATTGAAATTAGGCAAGTAGTATGAAAAGGAAGGAAAAAGAATAGGAAACAAAAGAAAGAAGGAAACTTGAAGAAAGAAAATAGGAAAGAAGTATGAAAAGGAAAGGAATTCAAAATAGGAAACTAGATAAAACAAAAGAAAGTAGAAATAGGAAAGTAGGAGTCTTACCACCCAAGTAAAAAAATTTAGGAAATTAATTGTGACTTGCAATGGAAACTCTTTCAAATTAGGAAACTTGCCTCTTATGCTGCAATCTCCAAAATCTAAAACTCTTTCCTTTTTTTTTTTTCAATTTTCGAATTTTTTTACCAGCAATTCTGCAGCCTTTTTTTTTTGTTTTTTTTGTTTCAACACAAAAGCACTTTTTTTTCCTTTTTTTTTCATGAATTTTTTTTTGCTACTCAAAAGAACAAAGCAAGTCAAATGAACAAAAGAAAAAGGGTGGAAAGGACATGAAAAGGAAAAGAAAAAAAACAACAACAAAAAGGGATGGAAATAAGGAAGAAAAGAGGAAGACAGAATGAGGAGAATGGAAACAAAAGGAAAATAAAAGCAATAGAGAAAGAAAAAAAAATTAAAACACCAAAAGATAGAACTTGAAATCTAGCAAACCTTAGCTCTATACCACTTGATATGAGGGGACGTACGGACCAGCTAGAATCAAGTAACGAACGGACAGTTGATCTAGGTAGGACCTTAAGAGAACTCGTCTCTTACAACCCTAGCCATGAAGACACCACAAGGTTGATCAATCCCTTGATACTGTCGCATATTCTCACGAGAATACAAGGATGCAAGCAAAGCTCACACTGAGAGAAATAAACTCAATTATCATTCATCTAAATCTCCCTTCAATTACAAAAACGTAGCCTATATATAGGCAACAATAGAACACTCTAGAATCAGCATCCTAAGACATAAATGCTAGGGATGATGCCTCATTAATGATTATTTGACTATGGGAGACACCATTTATTACATAGAAATAAAAGGAAATAACTTAAACTTCAAGAACAAGTCTGTTATTTAAAAATAGGAAAGTAGATCAAAACATGATCTTCTAGAACACTCCTTGACCTAAAAAACGAATTTAAATCATAATCAATTCATAATGATGCCTTCTTGATCCTTCTTGAAGATTCTTGGACGTCACTTATGATCTTTGTCCAAGGCACGTGCTTGTCACATGGTATTTCAAGCGAATTCTTCAATCTGAACCCCACATGGGCCTTGTACATCATCTTGTTGGGCTTCTAGCAATGTGATCATCATTTTTGGACTCCTTTTAGGCTCATTAAAATGTGCTTCTTCTAAATAAATGGGCTCCAGCTCTTTTAGCTCTCTTATTAGACAATTTAGGGCCTCCTTCATAGCTTTGGTCCTTGCTCTTGTCATTGGGCCTCTAATGCCTTGTAATGGATCTTTTGGAATGTTGGACTTCTTTGTTTGGGCTCCTTGCCTCTGCTCTTGATCACACCATGCTCCTCCATCATACCACAAATATGTATGGTCAAAAGGAGCTTTGGAAAGATCTCAAATCTTTCCTAAAAGAAGTTCAAAAGCTAAAATACCGAAGTAGACTAGTTGAAGTCTAATTACAACTCCAAGATTAAAAGCGATTTATCTAGAAGATTGTAGGAGTTGAAACAAGGCTCCATGAATGTTAAGGACTATTATAACAAGATGGAGTTACTATGATTAGAGCTAGTGTGAAAGAAACTCCAGAAGCCATTATGGATCATTTTATACATGGGCTTAGTCCTACATTAGCCCGTGTTTCAGAAATATACAGCTTCGTGGAGATTAAAGATTTGGTTTCTCTACTTATCAAGCATGAGAAAGAACTTAAAAGAAAGACTCGAGGAAGACAATGCTCCTCTTCAAAGAAGAACAATCAAGAGAAAGATGTCATCTCCACATACAATTCAAATGATATTGACCCTAATGTTATGGATAATTGTGAAAAAGAAGAGAGCTTGACTAAAGAAACAAGTAAAGTATCTCAGTGTTGTCAAAATAATAAGAGAGTGTTGAGTTGAATGAAAAGAAAAATGAAAATAATTATGAGTGTGTTCAAGAGTGATTAAGAGAATATTTCTTTAATTACTAACAATGTTAATCATTCTTTACCTCGCTTTATGAGTTGCAGGTATTAGGCGATTTGTGTCCTAAAGAGCGACCTGATGAAATCTTATCCTTAAGAAGCATTGAACCTATATCTCTTTCAAGTAACATTGAAGAATATTCTGATGGTTTAAATTTTGTTATTCCAGATGAATTGCTATCTTTAAGATGCCTTGAACTTCAGACATTGAATTTTCACTATTACATGAATTTTGCTGGTCATAGGCATTCATATCATATATATGTTATGATAAAGAGGCTTTCCTATTATCTGGATTTTATTGTTGCCCTAGGTTATATTGCAGGTGCACAACCAATTCAAGTAATCATTTATATTCGGGTACATGTTAGAAAGAAAAGAATTTTGACCCAAAGTAAGTTTCAACAGCTTTCTATATTCAAGTCTCCTCAAATGAATCTAAGGAATCAAGATCTCTCTCAAGGTCTTGAACAGACCCATGATTTCACTTACAAGATTCCTCCGTTTGGTAACTTTTGTGTTCATATTATTTTTGGAAACTCTAATATCTTCCCTTTTAATCTAGGTCAAGGTTTGAGGACAAGTCTTTTCAAAGAGGGAGGGAATGATAGCATACCAAGATGCGTTCAATATAGAGGTCATGAAGCTAAAATAGCTCTCATTCAGTTAGAGGACCAACAAGTTGATAGCATATGGAGAAGTGTTCAATATGGGGGTCCTAAAGCCCAAGAAATGCCTATCCAATTAAAGGCCCAACCAGCCCTCTAAAGTATTCAAGGAATTTATAGCTTCAAAATACTTACATGGAAGAGGACATAGATCATTGCTTGGACAATGATATGAATAATTACAAATACAAAGCTTGAAGTGACATGTGATAGGCTACCCCCAAAGCCACCATGGCATGATTAGTGAGCCCAACAAGAGTTCAGGATGATGTACAAGGCTCATATGGAGTCTGGATTAAGGAATTTACTTAAAATACCGTGTGACAAGTATGTGCCTTGGACAAGGATCATAAGTGACGTCAAAAAGCGTTTAAGAAGCATCTAGAAGGCATCTTTATACATTAATTATGATTTAATTTCATTTTTAGGAAGTTTCCATTTTCATTTACTTTGAATAAGGCCTTTTGGCCAATGATTATTTTAGAAGTTTTATTTTGATCTAGTTCCCTAATTTCAAATAATATACTTGTTCTTGAAGTTTAAATCATTTTTTTTTATCTCTATGTAATAAATGATGCCTCTCATAGTCAAATAATTAAGATACTGATTTTAGAGTGTTATATGGTTGCTTATGTATAGGCTATGTTTTTTGTAATTAAGATTTAGACTTAGATGAATGAGAATTGAGTTTATTTCTCTCTGTGTGAGCTTTACTTGCATCCTCATATTCTCATTAGAATACTCAACAGTATCAAGAGATTGATCAACCTTGTGGTATCTTAATGGCTAGGGTTGTAAGAGAAAGTTCTCTTAAGGTCCCACCTAAATCAACCGTCCCTTCATTACTTGACTCTACTCAGTTCGTACATTCCCCCTTAATATCACAAGTGCTCCAAAGTATTCAAGGAATTTGGAGCTTGAGAATGCTTACATACAGGAAGATATGGATCATTCCTTGGATGATGACATGGACACATATTGGAGCTTAGCGTGACATATAGAAGGCCACCTCGAAAGCCACCATAGCATGTGAGTCATTAGAGTATGAACACTTGGATCTCGAGGAAGATAAGAGCATGTTCTAAGAGTCCAAAAAGAGCATTTAAAGTCAACTCCCATCTTATTAAAGGCCCAACACAATTATATGTGCATGGAGGAGTCTATTGGAGCTATAATCTTTTAAATTAGGGCCCAAATGCATTATATTATGAACGTGAATAACACAATGCATTTGAAAGGAGAAATGGATGTCTAAAAGGCCCATACATGCTGATTAACGTGAATAGCAATTATGAAGATTCATTTGAAAGGTCTAAGAAGATTCAAGAAGTATCAAAAGTGATATTATATGACATTAATTAGGATTCTATTTGTTTAGTTTCTTGTTTTATAGTTTTCTATTTTATATGGATTGCTTCTTGAAGGCAAAGACTTACCTAATATATATTTCATTAATTAGTAGAGTCAAATAAGATCCTTATCATTAATAATGGGATCCTCTTAAGTAGTGAGTGATCTAGATTATTCTATCTTGACTAGCAAATTAGAATATCCAGGAAGGTCTTCTGATTTTTTTTTTTGGTTGTATTTTCGCATCTATTTTTCATGCATTTTATTTAGTTAGTGTTTTAGGCTCTAATAGCTTATAATGGGATTTTAGGGCTTGGGTTATCAATTAGGGTTTTAAATAATTCAATATGTACTCTTTTCAGAGAAAGAGATGATTTCAATAATTAATAGTATGAGAATTTTCTTTCTTTTTTTGTGAACCTTGCTTTCATCCTTGTATTCTCATGAAAATACTTTACAGTATCAAGAGATTGATCAACCTTGTGGTGTCTTTATGGTTAGGGTTGTAAGAGACATGTTCTCTTAAGGTTCTAGATCGACCGTCTGTTCGTTACTTGATTCTAGTCGATCCGATACATCCCCTTATATCAAGTGGTATTAGAGCCAGGTTGATACCCCCAAATGAGAGGAAACTGTTAAATTGCATGATTAAAGGGAAGTTTCCTAATTTGAGAGAGCTTCCACTCTTACTTTCCTTTCTTTCTTGTTTCCTATTTTAATTTTCTTTCTTTTCATGCTACTTTCTTATTTCCTATCTTTGGATTTTATTTCTTTTGTTTCCTGTTCCTTTTCTTGCCTCTTGTAAGCCCAACCCCAATTGGACGGATGATCGAGGTAGGTTCTCTTAGGGTCTTATTCTAACATCCTCTACTTGTTTCTAGCCGATCAAGTGGTATCAGAACGAATAATGAACTCCTTAGGCAATAAATAATGATGCCATGTTTCTAAAGTTCTTTTTAAAGCATAGAGTTCCTCATCATAAGTAGAGTAATTCAAAAAAGCTCCACTTAATTTCTCACTGAAGTAAGCAATAGGCCTAGACTCTTGCATTAGAACGGCACCAATACCAATTTCAAAAGCATCACATTCAACTTCAAAAACTTTATTAAAATTAGGTAAACACAAAAGTAGTACATTGATTAATTTCTCTTACAAGGTATTAAAAGCTATTTCTTGTGTTTCACCCCATTTAAATGTCACATGCTTCTTAACAAGCTCATTTAAAGGCACAACAATAGTTGAAAAATCTTTGACAAACCTCTTATAGAAACTTGCTAGTCCATGAAAGCTCCTGACTTTATTGGCATTATTTAGGGTTGGCCAATCTCTTATAACTTTTACCCTTTTCTCATCTACACGAATCTCTTGAGCACCTATAACAAAACCAAGAAACGCAATAGAATCCATATAAAACTAGCATTTTTGAAAATTAGCATATAAGCTATTCTCCTATAACACCTCCTTTATTACCCCATTATATGCCAATTGAAACTATAACACATTTCCAAACGTTTCTGGGTGAAAAATTTCAGTTTCAAAATTTCACAGTTAATTCTGTCCGTACACTGTTCATTCGAATTTGGGCCAACTTTCAAAATTTAAACCCTAACTTGGTTTTCTTTCAAAAATCAATCCATACACCACTTATACATGCTTATTCCACTTGATATTCAGGGTTTCTATTCCACTTGAAAAGAGGCAGCATTTTGGCAAGAGATTTCAAGCTAAAACTCTAGTTTAATTAGCTTGAAACTTAGGAAGACGGTTTTAGCATACCTTGATACTTCCTTGACATAAGTTGGATGATTCCTTGCCCAAAACACTTGAGAATTTTGGCCAAATGGAGCTGGAGTTACAGTGGCAGAGTCTCCCCCTGTTTTTCCAATTTTCCAACATTTATTTGTATTTTCCAAGGGGGTATATATAGAAAAATCTGATCTGCCTTCCCTCTCCCTGTTTGGCCAAAGTTTGCCACCTCATGGGGGTTATGTGGCAGTCATCAAATGCTAGAAGAAGTCAGATTTGAACAAGTGGACAATTACTAGATTTTTCCAAGCATTTATCCCTTAATTTTGCATTTATTTTAATTAATTCTTGGAGTAGGGAGCAAGGCAACGAAATTGGGCCCTTATTAGGCTCAATGTGGGCCCCACAAATGATTTGGGGTGGTTCAAAAAGATGGCCCACAATCCAAAATAAAATCCCAAACCAATTTGAAACTTTATCAGTTACTATTCACTAGTAATATTTCATAATTTTTCCAAACCTCCAAAAATTCATTTCTTTCCATGATAATTCAACTTTTAATATGGGAACATTATATGAAAATTTTTAGAATTTGTTGCCACCTCTAGGTATATTTTGAATTTTATCCGATTAGGCCTTTATCGATGTCACTGTGGGAAAATAAATTCTCTAAAATTAATTCCTGAACTTCTAAGGCCTAAAACTAATTTTATAAATTCAAATAAATATTTATATATTTATGCATGTTGTTTACAAATTTATTGAGACTTCTAACTAATTAAAATAATTATTTTCCTCTGATTTTCCAATAATTTCCTAAAAAACCTCTGTTTACGAGAAATTCCATAACAATTTATATTCACAATAATGTCACTTTTCTGGCCTTAATTGAGTTTCCAAAACCTTTAATTTACACTTTTCCCATTTATCAGGAATTTTCTAGAATTTTTCTCAATTTTTTCTATTTTGCCCTTCCTAAACTGATCATTATGAAAATGCCTGCCTGGACCTTATTGGGGTTTCACATCAAAAGTTATTTCACTTTCCCATCTAGTTTCTACATTGGCCCCTATCCCAATTTTTAATTTCCTATATCCAGGTGAAATTTTCTGGAATGTGACAATTTCTCACCCATTTAAATAAATTTCGTCTTCAAAATTTAGAAACATATCTTAATTGAACAATTCTGGGTATCTAGCCTTCATGTCGTCCTCCTTTTCCCATGTAGCCTCGTCATGAGTTAGATCCCTCCAGACAACTTTAACCATCAGAATAGCTTTATTCTGTAACTGCTTAATCTGCCAGTCTATCACTTTCATCGGTTTCACCTTAAAGGTGAGGTTATCTCATAGCTCTATATCTTCATATTTCAAGACATATGAGGGATCCGGCTGATATTTCTTCAACTGAGAAACATGGAAGACGTCATGAATCTGCTCAGATTAGGGGGTAAGGCCAATATGTAGGCTACCAGGCCAACTCTTGTTAAGACTTGGAAGGGTCTGATAAACTTTGGTGTCAATTTACAAGCCTTAATTGATCTCCCTACACCTGTAGTTGGAGAAACTTTCAGAAAAACATGATCTCCAACTTCAAACTCCAGAGGCTTTCTTTATATATCGATGTAACTTTTCTGTCAACTAAGTAGCCTCTGTCAGCTCATTTTTATTTATTGTGAGGTTTGCTCTACTAAATCAGGACCAAATACTTTCCTTTCTCCCAATTTTATCCAATACAATAGGGATCTACATTTCCTCCCATACAAAGCCTCATAGGGAGCCATCTGGATACTGGAATGGTAACTATTGTCATAGGCGAACTTCGCTAGTGGTAAATACTCATCCCAGTTCCCTTTGAAATCTAGGACACAAGCTCTTAGCATATCCTCTAATGTTTGAATTGCATGTTTTGTCTGCCCGTCTATTTGAGTATGATAAGCTGTACTGAAACTTAGTTTAGTGTCCAGGGCTCTCTGTAATGCCCTCCAAAATCTAGAGAGAAACCTCGGGTCCCTGTCAGAGACAATCATTTCGGGCACCCTGTGTAACCTCATAATTTCCTAGATGGCCAAGAAATAAGCTGACTTTGTCAGGTGATCTACAATCACCCATATCACATTATAACCTGATGATGTAAAAGGTAATCCCATTACAAAATCCATGGAAATACTCCTCCCATTTCTATTCCAGAATACTCAATGGTTGTAAGGATCCTGACGGCTTTTGGTGTTCCGTCTTTACTTTGTGATAAGTGAGGCACTTTGACACGTAGTCTGTCACATCTTTCTTCATACCACGCCACCAGAATGATTCTTTAAGATCTCGATACATCTTGGTCATACCTGGATGTATGATGTACCGACTCTTGTGTGCCTCCTCCAAGATTTGCTTCTTAACTTTTGAGTTCGGGGGGATGTAAGTTCTTTCCTTATATTTTAGGATCCATTCTTGAGTTATCTCAAACTCCCTCGTCTCATTTCTCAACACTTTGGTTTTCAAGACGTTGACCAGTTGGTCTCTCTGTTGGGCCTTCTTGATTTGTTCAGTAATTTGTGCTTCTGCTTTTTACAATGCCAATTTGGCCTGCCATTAGCAGTATCTAGCTGATGAGATCCCAATCTCAGATATTCTCAATCAATTCTTGTTCTTTTTATCATTAACGACACCACCTGCACCGTCTTCCAGCTTAATGCATCTGCTACCATGTTTGCTTTCCCTAGATGGTATTTAATTTGATAGTCGTAATCTTTGAGCAATTCCATCCATCTCTTCTATCTCATGTTGAGTTCTTTATGGTCTTGTAGGTACTCAAGGCTCTTATGGTCACAATACAGTTCAATAGTTGCCCTATATAGATAATGCCTCCAGATCTTCAAGGCATAAACAATTGCTGCCAGCTCAAAATCGTGGGTAGGATAGTTCTCCTCATGAACCTTTAACTGTCGTGAGGCATAAGCGACCACTGGACCTTGCTGCATCAGCACACATCCCAACCCCTGCTTTCTTGCATCTATATACACCACATATGGCGATGCAAGATCAGGGATTATTAGTATGGGAGTTGAGGTCAATTTCTGCTTCAACTCCTAGAAGCTAGCCTCACATTTAGCATCCCAATCGAACGGTTGGTTCCTCCAAGTGAGCTTGGTCAGCGGTAGAGCAATCTGTGAAAAATCCCATATAAACCTTCTGTAGTACCCTGCTAGTCCCATAAAGCTTCTCACTTCGGTTAACGTCTTGGGCTGTTCCCAATTCATCTCAGGTAATCACATGACCTAAGAACTTTACCTCATTCAGCCAGAACTCACATTTGCTCAACTTAGCATACAGTTGCTTTTCCCGCAACGTGCCTAATACAATCTACAGATGCCGTTTGTGTTTCCTCTAGTGATTTAGAATACACCAAGATATCATCAATGAATACCACTACAAACTGATCCAGATATGGCTGGAAGATCCTATTTATGTAGTCTATGAATATAGCAGGTGCGTTCGTCATACCTTGTTCAGAAGGTAGTCTTCGGGATATCTTCTGCCTTAATCCTCAACTGATGGTATCCTGACCTTAAGTCAATCTTTGAAAATACAGTGGCTCCTACCAACTGATCTAGTAAATCATCAATCCATGGTAACGGATACTTATTCTTGATGGTCACTTTATTCAACTCATGGTGATATGCATAACCTCAAGCTACCATCCTTTTTCTTCACAAGCAATACTAGTGTACCCCATGGGGACACACTGGGGCGTATGAACCCTTTCTCCAAGAGCTCCTCCAATTTTTTCTTTAGCTTTGCCATCTCGTTCGGAGCCATCTGATATGGAGCCTTTGAAATCGGGTTCGTTCCGGGCACCAGATCAATAACAAATTCAATCTCCCTTTTAGGGAGTAATTCGTTAATCTCTGTTAGGAATACCTCAGGGAATTCCCGAACCACCAGGATATCCAAAATCCCTTCTTCCATTTCTGCCTTCACTGCGAAGAACACCATATAACCCTGGCAAACCTGTCTCAACCACCTATCTGCTTGAGCTGCTGAAATCATGTTCAATTTCACTTCCACCGTAGGGGTTAACTCTCGGGTAGGAAGGATCAATTTTTTTCTTTTTTACAGTCAAGGAGGATATTTTGGGAGGATAACCAGTTCAAACCAAGGATAACATCAATATCATAGAAAGGCAGGCATATCAAGTCTAAGGTAGTGTAACAGTGGGCAAACCGGACAACACAATTTAAATAAACAGCAAAAGTCAAAATTTTTGTTCAGTAGCAGTGGAAACACACAAATCATACAACAATATGTCGACAGCAAGACCTAAGCACCTGGCGCAATCATACGATATAAATGAGTGGCTGGTACCCGAGTAAAACAAAGCATCCACAAGGTAGCCATTCACAGTAACCGTACCTTAGATCATCTTGGGCGACTTACGAGCCTCTTCCCAACTAAGGGCGAACACCCTGCCTTAAGCCTGAGATCTTGGTGAGAACCCACAAGGAAAAATCCCACGAACCCACAACCGATCTGAATATACGCACCCCAAGAACGTAAACAAAGGTCTGGTGATCTACTTGAACCCTTGAACACGGAAGAACAAGGACCCGAAGTGTTGAAAGACGCCACAAGATTGATCAAGCCTTGATAAGTCTGTTAGTTCAATGAAGAACCCTAGAAAGAACTCCTCTCAATCAGAAATTGCAAAATGCAAGTTTCATTCAAAATTCCAAATCCCGCCCAAAATGAGGGTTACAATATCTTATAGAGGATGCATTCAAGATCTGACCTAAAAAGCATTAAATGCAATCTAGAAAATCAAAACATAATAAATTCATAAGGACTTGATTTAGGTAACTTGGAAATTCAAAAGTCAAATCTGCCAACTAATTATGAATTTTCGCACAAATGCATTTAATGAAATATAATCAGCATATCAAGCCCAAAATATGATTAATTAGGCCCAAATGAGTCTTCTCATGTGTTGTACTTGATCCAAGCTCCTTAAATTGAAGTCTCCAAGCCCAAGATATGATCAGTAGCTCCATTTTCAGCCCAAATGACATTAGTGACATCCTCAGCATTTTTATCCAGATTTGATACTCCAATAAATGCCATTTGCTTTGTCAAGGTGTCTTGCACTAGCCCACTCAAAGCTTCCTTAATTCTTTTAGCTCTTGCTCTTGTGATTGGTCCAGTTGGGATTTGTAATGGATCATTGGAAGTTGAGGAGTTAGCTTGCTGTATCGCATCATTCCCCCTCTCCTCAAAAGGATTCGACCTCGAATCATCACCTGCATCAAAAGGAGATAAATCAGCCACATTGAAAGTAGCACTAACATTATACTTACCAAGTAAATCAATTTTGTAAGCATTGTCATTGATTCTTTCAAGCACTTGAAATGGACCATCTCCTCTTGGAGCTAATTTGGACTTTCTTTGAGCTGGAAATCTTTCTTTCCTCATATGCACCCACACCCAATCACCAGGTTCAAAGAGAACACGCCTTCTTCCTTTGTTAGCCTTGGATGCATATTGCTCATTTTTCTTTTCAATTTGTTGTTTCACTTTTTGATGAAGTTGTTTCACTGTTTCAGCTTTTTTTGTCCCATCAAGATTGGCCCTCTCATCAATAGGCAATGGTAATAAATCCAAGGGAGTTAGTGGATTAAAACCATACACTATTTCAAAAGGAGAATAATCAGTAGATGAGTGCACACTCCTATTGTAAGCAAATTCAATGAATGACAAGCAATTTTCCCAATTCTTCAAGTTCTTTTGAATCACAGTTCTAAGCAATTGAGTTAAAGTTCTATTAACTACCTCAGTTTGTCCATCAGTTTGTGGATGACAAGCAGTAGAAAACAATAATTTAGTACCCAGCTTACCCCACAAAATCCTCCAAAAATGACTCAAGAATTTTGTATCCCTATCAGAAACAATACTTTTAGGAACACCATGAAGTCTTACAATTTCCTTAAAGAACAAATCAGCAATGTATGTGGCATCATCAGTTTTATGGCAAGCAATGAAATGTGCCATTTTAGAAAATCTATCGACAACCACAAATATGGAATCCATACCCTTTCTTGACCTAGGTAAACCCAAAATAAAATCCATTGATATATCTACCCAAGGTTCACTAGGCACAGGTAATGGGGTGTACAAACCATGTGGCAAGACTCTAGATTTAGCCTTTTTACAAGTTATGCATTTAGCACAGATTCTTTCCACATCACGTTTCATTTTAGGCCAAAAGAAATGTTCATGCAAAACATCCAAAGTCTTTTTCACACCAAAGTGACCCATTAATCCTCCCCCATGTGCTTCTCTCACAAGTAATTCTCGCAAAGAACATTGAGGCACACACAATCTGTTTTCTTTAAACAAGTACCCATCAATCCTATAAAACTTTTCAAATGCTTTCTTTTCACAAGCAAGAAACACTTCAGCAAAATCAGCATCAATGGCATACAATTCCTTGATATATTCAAAACCAAGCAACCTAGCATTTAGAGTAGTAAGAAGAGTATACCTTCTTGACAATGCATCAGCCACCACATTTTCTTTACCTTTCTTGTATCTGATGACATACGGAAATGTCTCAATAAATTCCAGCCACCTTGCATGTCTCTTGTTCAGCTTACCTTGACCCTTAATGTGCTTCAAAGATTGATGATCAGTATGAATTACAAATTGTTTAGGCCAAAGGTAGTGTTGCCAATTCTCTAATGCTCTTTTAAGTGCATAGAGCTCCTTGTCATATGTTGGATACTTCAAGGCTGCTCCATTCAACTTTTCACTAAAATAAGCAATTGGCTTTCCTTCCTGCATCAAAACAGCTCCTATTCCAACTCCAGATGCATCACATTCAATCTCAAAAGTTTTGTTAAAGTTAGGCAATACTAATACAGGTGCAGAACACAATTTATCCTTAAGCCTAATGAATGCAACATCTTGTTCTTTATCCCATTTAAAACCAACAGACTTTTTAATAACTTCAGTGAGTGGTGCAGCAAGTGTGCTAAAATCTTTGACAAAGCGCCTATAAAAACTAGCCAAACCATGAAAGCTTCTCACCTCAGTTATGCTTTTAGGTGTTGGCCATTCTTTTATAGCTCTTATCTTTTCTTCATCAACTTCTATTCCTTTAGCACTCACCACAAAGCCAAGAAAAACAATTTTATCCATACAAAAATCACACTTCTTCATATTTGCAAACAATTTTTCCTTTCTCAAAACATCAAGCACACAATGCAAATGATTCAAATGCTCATCAAGATTCTTGCTGTAAATCAGAATGTCATCAAAATAAACCACAACAAATTTCCCAATGAAAGCACGCAAAACATGATTCATTAATCTCATGAAAGTACTAGGTGCATTAGTTAACCCAAATGGCATAACTAACCATTCATACAAACCATGTTTTGTTTTGAAAGCAGTTTTCCATTCATCCCCTTCCCTCATTCTAATTTGATGGTATCCAGATTTCAAATCAATCTTAGAAAAGACAATAGAACCATGCAATTCATCAAGCATATCATCTAATCTAGGAATGGGATGGCGATACTTTATAGTGATGTTATTCACAGCTCTGCAATCAATGCACATCCTCCAAGTTCCATCTTTCTTTGGGACCAAAAGTACCGGAACAGCACAAGGACTCAAGCTTTCTCTAACATATCCCCTTGCCATGAGCTCTTCCACTTGCCTTTGAAGTTCCTTTGTCTCTTCTGGATTGCTTCTATAGGCTGGCCTATTAGGAATTGTTGCTCCTGGAATGAAATCAATTTGATGCTCAATTCCTCTAATGGGTGGTAATCCAGGTGGAATCTCCTCTGGGAACACATCAACATATTCCTGCAATAAAGAACTAACAACACTTGGAAAGGAAGAGTTAATGTCATTAGTATCCAAAAAGGATTCCTTGTAAACAAGGAGAAGCAAATGTTGTTCAGCCAAAAAGGCATTCCTCACTTCACTTTCTTTTGCATAAAAACTCAATTTCTTTTTCTCTTTTCTCTCTTCATTTTTTTTCTGAAATTCTTTTTTTGAACTCTCATCTTTTCTCTCCTTTTCACTCCCATTTCTTTTTGATGTCTCTCTCACATTTTTCATATCACTCTCTTTTTTATCTCTCTCGTTTTTCATCTTAAGTTGATCCTCATACACTTGCTTTGGGGTCAATGGTACAAGAGTAATGGGTCTGTTGTTCATTACAAAAGAATATCTATTTGTAAGCCCATCTTTCTTTACCTTTCTATCAAATTCCCAAGGTCTTCCCAAAAGTATATGTCCAGCATGCATAGGAACAACATCACATAATACTTCATCACAATACTTCCCAATTGAAAAAGAAACAAGAACTTGCTTATCAACTTTAATCTCCCCACATTCATTCAGCCATTGCAGCTTGTATGGTCTAGGGTGTCTAACAGTGGGCAAATGTAATTTCTCAACCATTGTAGTGCTTGCAACATTTGTAACACTCCCACCATCAATTATCAAACTACATACCTTGTTATTAATGAGGCAGCGAGTATGGAAAATATTTTCCCTTTGCTCATTCAACTCATCTTCCTTCACTTGACAATTCAAGGCTCTTCTAACCACAAGGCATTCTCCTTCCACAGCATACTCAATCCCATCATCACTAGCATCTTCAAGTAGGGGCATGGAGTCATCACTTTCACTCTCACTTTCAGTCACAACTTCATTATTTTTCAGAATCATAACTCTCTTGTTGGGGCATTGAGAAGCAATATGACCTGTACCCAAACACTTGAAACATTTTATATCCCTATTTCTAGAAGTTTGGGAATCAGATTTACCTTTGCTCTTTGATGAAGCTTCTTCTTTGCCTCTAGTGGTCTCCTTTTGGATAGCTTTTTCTCCTTTCTTCCAATTCTGTTTGAAAGAAGAAGTTGATCCAGAATGAAATTTTGAAGCACCTTTTCGCTTGAGTTGCTTTTCCACCTTAATAGCCATATGCACCATGTCTTCTAGTTCTACATAATGATGCAATTCAACTATATCAGCTATATCTTTGTTCAACCCACTTAGAAATCGGGCCATTGTTGCTTCTCTATCTTCTTGCACATTAGCTCTTATCATGGCCAATTCCATCTCCTTATTGTACTCCTCTACACTCCTAGGACCTTGTGTAAGGGTCTGCAACTTTTGATAAAGCTCTCTAAAATAATGGTTGGGAACAAATCTCTTCTTCATTAGAGCTTTCATTTCGCTCCAAGTTGTTACAGGCCTCTCTCCATTATTCCTCCTATTAATACCCAATTTATCCCACCAAACAATGGCATAATCAGTGAATTCTATTGCTGCCAACTTCACCTTTTTAGCTTCAGAATAATTATGACACTCAAAGATCATTTCTATTTTCTTTTCCCACTCTAAGTAGGCTTCAGGATCATTTCTACCTTGGAATGATGGTATCTTCATTTTGATGCTCCCAAGGTTCCCATCTACTCTATCTCTCTCCCTTGGGTTATTTCTCCCATATCTTCTCCCATACCTATCCCCTCTATGCCTATTCCTTATCAGTTCAACTTCAGATTCAGAATTGACTTCATCCTCACTACCACCAACTTTGTTATTTTCAGATTCAAAGTCATCCATAGAAACCTCCCTTTGCCTTCCATGCCTTCTAGGTTTAGGTTGGGCTCTTTGCAGATTTACAATCCTTTCATCTTGTCTATCCATTCTATCCCTTATCTCTCCATAAACCACATTCATCCGTTGAAAATGTTGCTGCATTGCCCTAAGGGTGTCTTCAATATTCATTGGATTTCCACTACCACCAGATGTCCCATCTGCATTAGACATTGTGACTTCAAGGAAAATTAATTATGTTAGTGAAGTAAAGTTCCTCACAAATTTCCTCACGTGTTTCCCTCAAGAATGACACTCAACACTCGTGTTTCACTCAAACTTGGCTTTTAAATTGAGGTATATCACTCTTGCCTTTTTCCACTCTGAAATCCCTCTTGAGGCTCTTTAAAGAACTAAACAATTTAAACAAAGCAATCACAATATGCAGAATCAGCCAACACTTAGGAACTTTGAGAAATTAAGAGTATTGAATATGGACCTTCAAGAAAAGTCAGAAACTCAATTGACACAAGTATTGCAAAAGCCAAAATAGAATTTGGATATGAAGATGATTTGCTCAAAACACTGCCAGCACTATAATTTCTTTTCGTTTTTTTTTGTCCCTTTCTTTTTGGGTACCTTTTTTTTTTCTTGTCTTTTCCCTTTTCTTTTCTTTTTTTTTTTCACTGAATAATGCAAGGAAAATCACAAAAATACCATAAACAAAACAGAACAAGCAATCTGAACCCAGAAATTCCAGAAAACGCGTCCTTTTCAAATGGGTATAACTTGCCCTACAAAAGTCGGATTTAGATGAAACCAAAACGAGACGAAAGAAGGGATTCCGAACTATGAAAATGACCTATTAAACTTCACAAAACTCAACGGAAAAGTGAATGGACAAGGATGACAATTTCGGTGATGAACAGAAACGCAGAAGACGAACAGACACAAGAAAAGGCACCAAATGAAGAACGAAAATGAAGGTAAACTAACAGAAAAATATGACCTGAGTTTAGATCCAAAGCTCTGATACCAAGATGGTGAGAACCCACAAGGGAAAAATCCCACGAACCCACAACCGATCTGAATATACGCACCCCAAGAACGTAAACAAAGGTCTGGTGATCTACTTGAACCCTTGAACACGGAAGAACAAGGACCCGAAGTGTTGAAAGACGCCACAAGATTGATCAAGCCTTGATAAGTCTGTTAGTTCAATGAAGAACCCTAGAGAGAACTCCTCTCAATCAGAAATTGCAAAATGCAAGTTTTCATTCAAAATTCCAAATCCCTCCCAAAATGAGGGTTACAATATCTTATAGAGGATACATTCAAGATCTGACCTAAAAAGCATTAAATGCAATCTAGAAAATCAAAACATAATAAATTCATAAGGACTTGATTTAGGTAACTTGGAAATTCAAAAGTCAAATCTGCCAACTAATTATGAATTTTCGCACAAATGCATTTAATGAAATATAATCAGCATATCAAGCCCAAAATATGATTAATTAGGCCCAAATGAGTCTTCTCATGTGTTGTACTTGATCCAAGCTCCTTAAATTGAAGTCTCCAAGCCCAAGATATGATCAGTAGCTCCATTTTCAGCCCAAATGACATTAGTGACATCCTCAGCATTTTTATCCAGATTTGATACTCCAATAAATGCCATTTGCTTTGTCAAGGTGTCTTGCACTAGCCCACTCAAAGCTTCCTTAATTCTTTTAGCTCTTGCTCTTGTGATTGGTCCAGTTGGGATTTGTAATGGATCATTGGAAGTTGAGGAGTTAGCTTGCTGTATCGCATCAGATCTTCCCGCACTGTTGGCACCTTGCAGGCATTCCCTAGCAAAGTATCCGGGTCATCCGCACTTAAAGCACCACTATGACCCATTATGCATGGCCTATCTCCTTGATTGTGGCCATAGCACTCGTATTCCCTTCCTTGGCAAACATTCTCTGCTCCCCAATGGATATTCTCTGTACCTCCTCGTCAAGCTCCTCGCCTCGATTTCCTGATCCAGTTAAATCTCTTCCTTTTCTGGCTATCGCCAAAGGAAGTACTTTCCTAACCTATTCTTGTCCCCGACTTCTCGACTCATGGGGTTATTCTAGCCTGCTCAACAAGTTTCTGGCTATTCTTGGTGATACGACAGACTTCCACTGCCTTATTGAAAACTTCCAATTGTCTCAAGGCCACCTTCTCTCTCAACTCAGGCTTCAGTTCCCTGATCATCTTCTCCGTAAACCAGCTCTCGTTGTTCATGTACTGGAGATAAGTAGAGTACCTGGATAACTTAATGTACCTTGCCAAGTACTCATCAAAAGGTTCATTCACATCTTGCTTTATGGTGAGGAACTTTGCTTCTTTCTCATCCCTCACAGATTGGGAAAAGTATTTTAGGAAAAATTAGTCCTTGAACACCTCCCATGTGACTGGGGTTTCGTTGGCCTGGAGGACCAGCTCAGTGTTCTTCCACCATTTATCTACCTCCCCATTTAGCTTATATATCGCCATTTGAGCCTTCCTCTCCGATGTACATTCTAGGATAGCAAAAATCTTTTCTAGCCAAGTTATCCAGTCTTCGGCTACTTGAACATCAAAGGTTCCCTCAAAAGCAGGAGGTTTGTTTTTACTGAACTTAACAATCCACTGCTACAGTGTATCAGGTTCAGCAGCGGATTAGGGTCTCACAAGAGCTGTGTCCTGTTGCTGCTATTGTGGTTGTGGTACGGGCTGGGCAGTCCCGGTTAGTCCTTGCCCGAACTGCTGTAACTGTACCGGCACTGCCACTACTGCTATAGCTATAGCAGCATCACTCTCTTATTCCTTCCTAGCTTGCGTGGCTTATATCTTAGTCATCGTTCTCTGCTATTCCTCTAATCTTTCCATAATTCTTTCTATTGGATTAATAGGGGGCCTTGATGACTCTTCCCTTGTACTAGCTCCCCTACCTCTTCATCCTCATCTTCCTCTTACCATTTTGTCATTTTCATCCCAACTATAAGAGGAACAAAATCATTAATTTACATAAACGATATTTATATTACTTTTCAGTTAATATATACATCAAGCACAGTTAGCAAAATATAGGGCCATAGCCCACCACAATTAGCATAGCATACAACCTTCCTATATTTACAACATAGTAGAGGAAGAGGGAAACAAACTAGCTACAAAAAGTTCTAAGTCATCCAGCAGCTGTTCGAAGTCACTAGGCATCAAGGATCTACAAAGCTGTCAGATCTGGGTCTGCCAAACCCGAGTAGTAGGTAGTGTCTCAAATAGCACCCGGCACCAAAACGCGTCATCCACATGCTGACCTTCCTTGACTACTTTATTATGCAATAACCTCAAGTAATAGAAGTAGTCCTGGTAGATCATAGCATACTGATTCTGGGTTGGATTTATGTGTCTGCCCAACTCAATGAGTTCCTTCAAAGACTGTTATGATCTTTAAATTTCTTCTTTACTAACAAAGGTCTCTTCTTGATTGGCAGATCCTTGGCCTTAATCTGCTCTGGCTTTACCATATTGATAGGTATTGCCCTGATGGCACTGGGGCCCACCTCGTCAGCATGTGGCTGAGGTCTCGTAGTGCTCTGGGTATCATCTTTCTCAAGTTTTATGATATCATTAGTCTTTCTCGAAGAGTATATCCTCTATCACTAAGGAGCCGGTAATATCTGGGTGGTGGAGTCGGATCATCAAGGTCAAAAACATGCTGATGATGTAACATCTTGACTTTTGGACCTAGAAGTACTAGAATTAGCCTGAACTGGGTAGACTACCAGACTCCTTATGGCAAGAGTCCCAGAGATTCCCTAGAAGGATAGAGGGATTCCCAGGGACTAAATCGCAAAGAGAAAGTTTTCTGAGATTGAGAAAAGAGGAAGTTAAAGACTCGGATGAAGTCTCGGGGTCCAAGAATAAGAAATAGAGATGAATGTAGGCCAATAGTTATGTTGGAGGCCTCAATGAGGTGAATTTAGAGGTTAAGCCAAACCAGGGGCAAAATCGTAATTTTGTAAAGTGTCAGGCTGGTAAGGGTAAAAATGGAAATTATGCCCAAAAAATGGAAAATGGTAGGTTAAGGCCTGAACACTTCAGAAAAATTTCAGAAAATGGGAAGAAGGTTCGAAGGCCTATATGAGGCTAAAAATGACGAAATACCCTTGGAAGAAATTTGTGAATTCTCAGGGTTTTGACTGATTTTGGATATTATTGAAAATGAATTATTTAAGATATAGGGAGGCTTCGGATAATTGGAAGAAAATGAGAAAAAATACTTGAAGAATTATTACAGGTTTTAAAAATAATTTCGTCCCCAGAAAGTGAAGAGGTTGGCTTTAATGGAATTTAAAACCTACTTACGTACTATCCGGAGAAAGTCAAAGTCAAATGTCTAGAGGTTGACTTTTTATTTAAGAAAAATTAGAGGAATTCCCTGTGATAAATAAATAGTATTGGTACCTAGAGATAGATTCTCAGAGTCTTAGACCGGTAGAAAGAATTCGGTCAAGTTCACTCTGAAGTAAATATTATTAATTATTTTAATTATTTTAATTGAAGAACAAGGGAAGAGCATCACTCTCTCCTTAGGCATGTTATATAATGCCATTTGGTTTTTTTGAGGTGAGAAAATGGTGCGATAACATGTCCCAGTAGTCCTGGGGAGGTCAAGACTCGAAAAAGTACCCTATACGGTGCAGAATGGCAAGATAGGTGGAGGAATACCTAAGGGTGGTATTTTGCACGAATTTTATATTAATTTTCTCCCTATTTTAATGCCTTAATGATGAAGGAAAATGAAAGAGACAAGTGTACGGTTAGATAGGAAAAGAAGGTATTACTCGTACGGCTAGATGTAAGACACATGTACGGTCAGATGCAAGATACGTATACAGTTGGATTAAAAGCATATAGATTGATGATGTAAGCATGATGTCATAGGACACTGTCACCATAAGATTAAAAGAGAAAATAGACAGTCCAGATCAAGCCACGTATTTTTAAGATCAACAGCCCAACATAGTGACATCAATTCCACAATGCTCTTCTATCCCAACACCAATTCCTTGCCTTGATCCACAGTTGAGCCACTTCCTAAATGAGACATAGTTTAACATAGGGGGAATGAGATTTCATGAAAATCCCAATAGCAATTGAATTACAATTATCATACAAATCAAGCAAGTTACAATGTGACACAAGACAAGTTCCTCCATCCAAGCAAAAAACAAATCACATCAAACAAGATTAACAATCAAATTATAATTCAAAGCCACCTTTTTAGTACTTGTCCACTAGGTTACTTCAAGGAACAAAGCTTCTCCTTGGTTCCTTCTCACAATGCCTATTAAACCAAGTGTAAACATAGGTCACATTAATCACTAAACAACTTAATTACAATCCTTGAACTTTAACTTAATCGTTTTCCCCTTTTTTCTTTGATTTTTAACAAAATGATTCCTCCTTTAGAATCAATAACCTCATAACCCATTCTTATACAATTTTTCATGAGGAATCCAAATATGAAATCGGATTTTCAAAAATCAAACTCCTTCCCCATAAACAGTAACTGGCCGAATAGGGGGTATTTATTTCCAAAAATTCTGTTTTTGATTCCGATGATTTTAAACACTTCCTAACCATATATCCTGATATGAGGAGACGTACAGACTGGCTAGAATCAAGTAACAGACAGACAGTTAATCTGGGTAGGACCTTAAGAGAACCTGTCTCTTACAACCCTAGCTATGAAGACCACAAGGTTGATCAATCCCTTGATACTATCGGGTATTCTCACAAGAATACAAGGATGCAAGCAAAGCTCACACTGAGAGAGATAAACTCAATTCTCATTCATCTAAATCTGCTTTCAATTACAAAAACGTAGCCTATATATAGGCAACAATAGAACACTCAAGAATCAGCATCCTAAGACATAAATGCTAGGGATGAGGCCTCATTAATGATTATTTGACTATGGGAGGCACCATTTATTACATAGGAATAAAAGGAAATAACTTAAACTTCAAGAACAAGTCTGCTACTTAAAATAGGCCTCATTCATAGCTTTGGTCCTTGCTCTTGTCATTGGGCCTCCAATGCCTTGTAATGGATCTTTTGGAATGTTGGACTTCTTTGTTTGGGCTCCTTGCCCGTGCTCTTGATCACACCATGCTCCTCCATCAATTTGCTTGCTCATTAGAAGGCAATGGTAATATATCTAAAGGAGACAAAGGATTAAAGCCATAGACAACCTCAAATAGAGAGAAGGAAGTAGAAGAGTGAACAGCTCTGTTATATGCAAACTCAATATGAGGCAGACAATTAACCCAATTCTTTATGTTCTTTTGGATTATTGCACGCAACAAGGTAGTAAGTGTTCTGTTGACTACCTCAGTTTGCCCATCAGTTTGGGGATGTGCCACAGTAGAAAATAACAACTTAGTTCCTAGCTTACTCCATAAAGTCCTCCAAAAATGGCTAAGAAACTTCACATCCCTGTCACTCATAATGGTTTTGGGCAATCCACGCAACCTAACAATTTCCTTGAAAAACAAGTTAGCAATATGGACTGCATCATTTGTTTTAGAACATGCAATAAAATGAGCCATTTTACTAAATCCATCAACCACAACAAAGACACTATCCTTTCTAGATTGAGACCTAGGCAAACCCAACACAAAATCCATAGAAATATCTACCCAAGGTTGGGAAGACACAGGTAAAGGGGAATACAAGCCATGAGGTTGAACCTTAGACTTTGCATGCTTACATGTGACACATTTGGTACAAACAGAAATGACATCTTTCCTCATATGAGGACAATAAAAGTGTTCATGCAAACTAGCTAATGTTTTGTTAACACCAAAGTGACCCATCAAACGACCACCATGAGTTTCTTTTACAAGCATCTCACGTATAGAGCAATTAGGAATGCACAATTTATATTTCTTAAAAAGAAACCCATCAAATCTATAAAAGTCATTCACTCCATGCTTTTCACAAGAAAGCTAAATTTTGGAAAAATCACAATCAGAGTCATACAACCCTTTCAATAATTCAAATCCAAGTAATCTAGCATGAAGAGAAGTGATAAGAGAATACCTCCTAGAAAGAGCATCAGCAACAACATTCTCTTTACCTTGCTTATGCTTGATGACATAAGAAAACGTCTCTATGAACTCCAACCAACGAGCATGCCTCTTGTTAAGCTTACCTTGAGACTTTAAAAACTTCAAACTTTCATGATTAGAGTGAATAATGAACTCCTTGGGCCATAAATAATGCTACCATTTTTCTAAAGTTCATTTTAGAGCATAGAGTTCCTTATCATAAGTAGAGTAATTCAAGGAAGCTCCACTTAATTTCTCACTGAAGTAGGCAATAGGCCTAGACTCTTGCATTAGAATAGCACCAATACCAATCCCAGAAGCATCACATTCAACTTCAAAAACTTTATTAAAATCAGGTAAACACAAAAGTGGTGCATTGGTTAATTTCTCTTTCAAGGTATTAAAAGCTGTTTCTTGTGTTTCACCCCATTTAAATGTCACATGCTTCTTAACAAGCTCATTTAAAGGCGCAGCAATAGTTAAAAAATCTTTGACAAACCTCCTATAGAAACTTGCTAGTCCATGAAAACTCCTGACTTCATTGGCATTCTTTGGGGTTAGCCAATCTCTTATAGCTTTTACCTTTTCCTCATCCACACGGATCCCTTGAGCACGTACAACAAAACCAAGAAACACAACAGAATCCATGCAAAAGGAGCATTTTTTAAAATTAGCATATAAGCTATTCTCCCTAAGAGTTTAAAACACCTCATGCAAGTGAATAACATGGTCATCTATTGTTCTACTATAGACAAGAATATCATCAAAGTAGACAACCACAAACTTCCCAATAAATGAACAAAAAACATGATTCATCAAGCTCATGAAAGTACTAGGTGCATTAGTTAACCCAAAAGGCATAACTAACCATTCATACAATCCAAATTTAGTTTTAAATGCTGTTTTCCATTCATCTCCCTCTTTCATGCGAATTTGATGATAACCACTCCTAAGATCAATTTTAGAGAATAAAGTAGCACCATGCAACTCATCCAACATGTCATCTAATCTAGGAATGGGGTAGCAATACTTAACTGTTATTTTGTTTATGGCTCTACAATCAACGCACATTCGCCACGAACCATCTTTATTAGGCACTAAGAGTATTGGAACAGCACAAGGGCCCAAGCTTTCTCTAACAAAGCCTTTCCTCATAAGTTCATCTACTTGGCGCTGAATTTTTTTAGTTTCCTCAGGATTGGCTCTATAAGCAGGTTTATTAGGTAGAGAAGCTTCAGGAATAAAATCAATCCTATGCTCAATTCCTCTTAAGGGAGGAAGACCATCAGGTATCTCATCTGGGAATAAATCACCAAATTCCTGCAACAAAGACACAACACTAGAGGGCAAAGAGGGGTTAAGATTGTTAGTGGAAAAATAAGCATCCTTACACACAAGCACCAAGACTTGCTCACTCAATAGTACTCTCTTAACCTCACTTTTTCCAGAAATTAAACTCTTTATCTTTTTTTCACTTTTCTCATGTTCTTTCGTTTTCTTTTCTCTCTCTTTAGTTTCTTTCTTTTCCACTCTCTCCTTTTCTTTCAACTCATTCATTCGTTTGTAATCCTGCTCAATCCTCACTTGGTCCTCATAAGCTTCTTTTGGCCTAAGAGGCTTCAATACAATGATTTTTTCCATTGAATGGTATAGAATAACAATTTTTGTAACAATCATGGTGAGCTTTGCTATCAAATTGCCATGGCCTTCCGAGTAAGAGATGTCCAGCAAGCATTAGAACCACATCACATAGAACTTCAGTATGATAGTTCCCGATAGAAAAAGAAACCAAAACCTGCTTAGTGACTTTAGCCTCAGCACTATCATTCAACCATTGCAATTTATAAGGTTTAGGATGCTTCATAATAGGCAAGTCCAGCTTTTCAACAAGTAAGGTACTAGCAACATTGGTAACACTACCACTATCAATAACCATGCTGCATACCTTATTCTTTATGAAACACTTAGTGTGGAAGATAAGCTCTTGCAGCTCTTTCTCATCATCTTCCTTTACATGAATATTTAGGGATCTTCTAGCCACCAATGCTTCTCCCTTAACAGTTTTAGCTTCATCAATCTCCAATTCAGAGTCAACCACCAAAGAGGACATGTCATCATCACCAGAATGTTCATTGTCATACTCACCATTGTCTTTGATAATGATGGCTCTCTTATTGGGACATTTGGAAGCAATATGCCCCTTTTCATGACATCTAAAACATTGAAGAGAAGAGGTTTTATCAGTAAAAGAAGTTTTAGAGTCAAGTTTCTTACCACCATCGCCCTTGGGCTTTGATTCCTCCTTAGCCTTAGGGGTGAATCTTGCTGCATCCTTAGCCTTGGAATCCTTCCACTTGGAGGTTGGTTTAGAGTCCCTCCAGCCATAGGATGAGGATTTGGAGTGTTTCTTTTTAAATCGTTTTTCAACTTTGGTGGCTTTGTGCACCAATTCCTCCTTATCAAAAAAGTGTACATCTCAACTTTGTCTCTAATTTCAGGCCTCAGACCATCAATAATTCTGCTCATGCTTGATTCTTCGTCTTCTTGTACTCCAGCACGCATCTTAAGAAGATCAAGCTCATGTACATACTCTTCTACTATCATAGAATCTTGGCTAAACAGTCGCAACTTTCTATTAAGCTCTTGATAGTAGAAACTAGGAACATACTTCTTGTGCATGAGTTTCTTTAGCTTCTCCCACATACGAGGGGGACCTTTGCCTTAAGGCGTCTCTTAAGCTGCAAATCTTCCCATCAAATAGTAGCATAGTCAGAAAACTGAAATGAAGCTAATTTTACCTTCTTTTCTTCGGGCCAATCATTCAATCTGAAAATATGCTCAAACTTTATCTCTCAATCAAGATATTTATCTGGATCAGTATTACCCTTAAAAGTAGGATACTTGATCTTCGGATCAATTATGGCCGTGTCATTTTTGGAATGTTTGCTCCTACTCTTTAAAGTTGACGAACCAGATCTAATCACCCCGTCATCACTACTATCTGCTTTGGATATCTTTAACTATTCCATTTCCATCTTGAGTTTGAGAAACTCATCTCTCATAGCCCTCATGAGTACTTTGATATCTGTGTTGAATTCTTTATTATTGGATTCTTTCCTGCTCATCTTTAACCTGAGATGTTAGTTGAAGCAAAGAGAAAAGAAATAGAAATAAAGGACCTCACCACTCTGCTCGCGTGTTCCACTCAATCAATTTGGTGCCACTCGTGTTTCTCTCAACTTTGGCTTTTATATTGAAGTAAAACACTCTTGCCTTTTACCACTCGAGCTTGTCTCCTATGGTATTCTTGATTGAAACTCAACAAAAACTAAGAGACAATATTAGAAAGCGGTAACCTTCACAACCAGAAATTGTAAGAGCCAGCAACTATGTGAAAGAGGGGAAAATATAAGAGATGAAAGAAGAATAGGCCAAACGCAAGGATAGAATGAAAGGAGGGGGAAAATGAGGAGAGAAGAAGTTTATGATGAAAATAAGGTTGTGAAAGTAAAGGAAAATAGGAAACAAAGTAATTAGGAAAGGTACCACCTTGAGAAAACTTTAGGAAGGTGAGAGTACCTTGTAAGAAAAGAACTGAAATTAGGCAAGTAGTATGAAAAGGAAGGGAAAGGAATAGGAAACAAAAGAAAGAAAGAAACTTGAACAAAGAAAATAGGAAAGTAATATGAAAAGGAAAGGAATTCAAAATAGGAAACGAGATAAAGGAAAGTAGGAGTCTTACCACCCAAGTATAAAGATTTAGGAAATTAATTGTGACTTGCAATGGAAGCTATTTCAAATTAGGAAACTTGCCTCTTATGCTGCAATCTCCAAAATCTGAAACTCTTTCCTTTTTTTTTTTTCAATTTTTGAATTTTTTTCTAGCAATTCTGCAGCCTTTTTTTTTCTTTTTTTTTTGTTTCAACACAACAACACTTTTTTTTTGCACGAATTTTTTTTGCTACTCAAAAGAACAAAGCAAGTCAAATGAACAACAAACAATGGGTAGGAAGGAGATGAAAAGAAAAAACAAAGGGATGGAAATAAGGAAGAAAAGAGGAAGACAGAATGAGGAGAATGGAAATGAAAGGAAAATGGAAGCAATAGAGAAAGCAAAAAAGAATGAAAACACTAAAAGGATAGAACTTGAAAGCTAGCAAACCTTAGTTCTGATACCACTTGATATGAGGGGACGTACGGACCGACTAGAATAAAGTAACGGATGGACGGTTGATCTAGGTAGGATCTTAAGAGAACCTATTTCTTACAACCCTAGCCATGAAGACACCATAAGGTTGATCAATCCCTTGATACTATCGGGTATTCTCACGAGAATACAAGGATGCAAGTAAAGCTCACACTGAGAGAGATAAACTCAATTCTTATTCATCTAACTCTGCCTTCAACCACAGAAACATAGCCTATATATAGGCAACAATAGAACTGATGTACGGATACGGATCGGCTAGAAACAAGTTAGGAAACTAGACGAACGATCGAAGGTAGGACCTTAAGAGAACCTGTCTCTTACAACCCTAGTCATGGAGACACCACAAGGATGATCAGTCCTTGAGTAGTCAAGTATTCTCACGAGAATACGAGGTGGCAAGCAAAGCTCACTCAAGAGAAATAAAATTCTCTAAAATTCATTCATTCAAATCTAATCCCCAATTACAAAAAACGTAGCCTTACATAGGCAGCAAAAGAACAATCTAGAATCAAAAAACCCTAGGTCATAAATGCCATAAATGTGCCTTAATAATGATTGACTATCTTGGTTGGCACCAATTAAGGCTAAAGGAAATAGGAAATTACCTTTTCTTGAAGAAAAAGGCTGATACCTAAAAATAGGAAACTAACCTAAAATATTCTTATGCAATCTTTGACCAAAAGGCCTTATTTAATGCAAATAAAAATGGAAACTTAAAAAACGAAATTAAACCATAACTAATACATAAAGATGCCTTCTTGATGCTTCTTGGACGTCACTTATGCTCCTCCTCCAAGGCACATGCTTGTCACATGGTATTTTGAGTGAATTCTTCAATCTGGACTACACATGGGCCTTGTACATCATCTTGTTTGGCTTCTAGCAATGTAATCACCATGTTTGGACCCTTGATGGGCTGATTGAGGGATGCTTCTTCCAAATAAATGGGCTCTAACTCTTTAAGATCTTTTATCAAACAATTCAGCGCCTCTTTCATAGATTTGGTCCTTGCTCTTGTCATTGGGCCTACAATGCCTTGTAATGGGTCTTTTAGAATATTGGACTTTCATCTTTTAGCTTGGGCTCCACGCTCCGTGTTTTGGTTTTCCTTTGATGCTTGATCATGCCATGCTCCTCTATCAAGAACACTTTAGAATCAGCATCCTAAGATATAAATGCTAGGGATGAGGCCTCATTAATGATTATTTGACTATGGGAGGCACCATTTATTACATAGAAATAAAAGAAAATAGCTTAAACTTCAAGAACAAGTCTGCTATTTAAAAATAGGAAAGTAGATCAAAACATGATCTTCTAAAACACTCCTTGACCTAAAAAACGAACTTAAATCATAATCAATTCATAATGATGCCTTCTTGATCCTCCTTGAAGATTCTTAGACGTCACTTATGATCCTTGTCCAAGGCACATGTTTGTCACATGGTATTTTAAGTGAATTCTTTAATCTAAACCCCACATGGGCCTTGTATATCATCTTGTTGGGCTTCTAGTAATGTGATCACCATTTTTGGACTCCTTTTAGGGTCATTAAAATGTGCTTCTTCCAAATAAATGGGCTCCAGCTCTTTTAGCTCTCTCATTAGACAATTTAGGGCCTCCTTCATACCTTAGTCCTTGCTCTTGTCATTGGGCCTCCAATGCCTTGTAATGGATCTTTTAAAATGTTGGACTTCTTTGTTTGGGCTCCTTGCTCGTGCTCGTGATCACACCATGCTCCTCCATCATATCCCTACACAAAAACATATTTTAAAGCCATTGGAACCATCAAATTAAGCCAAAACAATCAGCTCCTACATGAACAGTGCTGGCCAAATAGGAACCCTAAAACCCTAACCTTGATTTTCTTCTAAAAATCAATCCATATGCCATTTAATCTTGCTTATTCCACTTGATTATTAAGTTTTCTACCCTTTCCTACATCTCATGGCTGGACCGAATTTTACAGCATTTTTCCATGATGTTCCAAGCCAAACTCCTAATCCAATTAATGTAAAACTTAGGGATAATGATGCTTAGACATACCTTAATGTTTTCTTGGTGTAAGTTGGATGATTCCTTGCCTAAAACACTTGAAACTTTCCAACAAATAGGGCTAGAGCTACAGTGACAGAGTCTCCCCTTTTTTTCCAATTTTCCAACATTTATTTGTATTTTTGGAGGGGATATTTATAGACCAATTGTGCTGCCTCCTTCTCTAGTTTTTGGAAAACCAAATGGCAAAAAAATGGGGTGATTTGGCAGCCATCAAGTGTCACTTAACTTCAGATTTCAACAAGTGTCTAATCTCTAGATTTTTCCACACAATTATCCCTTAATTTTTACATTTTATTTAATAAAAATAGAGAGACCTGGAAGCTGCACGAAATTAGGCCCTTATTGGGCTCAATGTGGGCCCCACAAATGGCTTGGACTGGTCCAAAAAGATGGCACACAATCCAAATCAAAATCCCAAACCAATTTGAGACTTTATCAGTGACTATTCACTAGTAACATTCCATAATTTTTATAGACCTCTAAAAATTTATTTCTCTTCATGATAATTCACCTTTTAATATGAGAATATGATCTGGAAATTTTCAGAATTTTCTGCCACCTCTAGATATTTATTTTGAATTTTTCTCTGATTATGCCTTTATCGGTAAATTTGAGGGAAAATTAATTCTTGAGCTTCCAAGGCCTAAAACAAATTTTTTAAATTTAATTAAATATCTAGATGATTTATCCATCTTCTCCCCAAATTTATTGAGGCTTCTAACTAACTAAAATAATTATTTTCTTCCGATTTTCCAATATTTTCCTGAAAAACTTCTGTTTATGGGAAATTCTGTAATAATTTATTTTCACTGTGATTTCACTTTTCAAGCCTCAACCAAGTTTTCAAAACCTCTAATTTATATTTTTTCTATTTTTCAGGAATTTTCTACAATTTTTCTCAAATTTTCTTGTTTTGCCCTTCCTAGCTGATAATTATGAAAATGCCAGCCCGAACTTTATTGGAGTTTCAGATCAAAAGTTGTTTCATCTCGTCTAATTCCTACATTGACCTTCATCCCAACTTTTAATTCCCTATGTCCAGGTGAAATTTTTCGGGATGTGACAATTCCTTCCTCTTTTAAATAAATTTCGTCCTCAAAATTTAGAAACATACCTTAATTGAACAATTTTGTGTATCTAGCCTTCATATCATCCTCCTTTTCCCATGTAGCCTCCTCTTGAGTTAAATCCCTCCAAACAACTTTGACCATCGAGATAGCTTTATTCCGCAATTGCTTAATATGTTGATCTATTACTTTCATCGGTTTTACCTCAAATATGAGGTTATCTCGCAACCCTATGTCCTTATACTTCAAGACATGTGAGGGATCCGGCTGATATTTCTTTAACTGAAAAACATGAAAGATGTCATGAATTTGGCTCAGATTAGGGGGTAGGGCCAATCTGTAGGCTACTGGGCCAACTTTTGATAAGATTTGGAAGGGTCCGATAAATTTTGGTGTCAATTTACGGGCCTTGATCGATCTTCCTACACCCGTAGTTGGAGAGACTTTCAGAAAAAACATGGCCTCCAACTTCAAATTCCAAAGGCCTTCTTCACATGTCGGCATAATCTTTTGTCTGCTTTGCACCGTAAGTAGCCTCTACCGAATCATTTTATTTGTTATGAGGTTTGTTCTACCAAGTCGAGACCAAACATCTTCTTTCTCCCAATTGAATCCAACACAACGAGGATCTCCTCCCATACAAAGCCTCATAGGGAGCCATCTGGACACTGGAATAGTAGCTGTTGTTATAAGCAAACTCTGTTAGTGGCAAGTACTCATCCCATTTCCCTTTGAAATCTAGGACACAAGCTACATATCCTCTAATGTTTGAATTGTACGTTCTGTCTGCCTGTCCATTTGAGGATGATAAGCTGTACTGAAGCATAGTTTGGTGCCCATGGCTTCCTGTAATGCTTTCCAAAATCTAGAAAGAAATTTTGGGTCCCTATCAAAAACAATTGTTTCAAGTACTCCATGCAACCTCACAATTTTCCGGATGTATATCCGTGCCAGTTTCTCCGGTTGATATTCCTTCTTGATGGCCAAGAAATGAGCTGACTTCATCAGGCAATCTATAATCACCCATATTACGTTGTAACCTGACGATGTACAAGGTAGTCCCATTATAAAGTCCATGGAAATGCTTTCCCATTTCCATTCCGGAATACTCAATGGTTGCAGGGATCTTGACAGCTTTTGGTGCTTCGTTTTTACTTTCTAACAAGTGAGGCACTTTGACATGTAGTCTGTCACATCTTTCTTCATACCAGGCCACTAGAAGATTCTTTAAGATCTCGATACATCTTGGTCATACCTAGATGTATGGTGTACCGACTCTTCCGTGCCTCCTCCAAGATTTGCTTCTTGACTTCTAAGTTTGGGGGAATGTAAGTTCTTCCTTTGTGTTTTAGGATCCCTTCTTGAGTTATCTCGAAGTCCCTCATCTCATTTCTCAACTTTGGCTTTCAACATCTCGGCCAGTTGATCTCTCTGTTGGGCCTTCTTGATATGTTTAATGATCTGTGCTTCTGCTTTTGCAATACTGATCTGGCCCACCATCAGCTGTATCTGGTTGGTGAGATCCCAATCTCAGATATGTTAGGATTATGGTTTTGATGATAACAAAGTCAGATTAAAATAGTTAAGTGTGTTGATCGATCAAGTGTTTATCGATAAGCTGTCAGAAAAATCTTCAGTGCAAATCAGTAAAACATTAGATGTTTTGATCGATAAGCTGTTCGACAATCTACTGATCGATAAAATGATTGATTATCGTTAATGTAGAAGTTATACAAGTTTACAGTTAATTATCGATCACTTGATCGATAATAATCGAACAAGTAAGAAAATCTAAAGTGTATTTATCGATCACATGATCGATAAATCATTGATCGATAACAACCTCGATAAATGGTAAGACACTCTACCTGTTCTAGATATTGATTCTGTCATTATTTATCGAATAGTACTTTTTCATATAACATGATCGATAAATAGACGAAACAAAATCTTCGTTTCACAGTTTTATCGATCACATGATCAATCACCTATTCAATAAACCCAATTTACCCTCACTTTTCACCAAGTTATTTTCACATGGTATTTATCGATAACCTGATCGAACAATCACTGATCGATCACCTATTCGATAAACCCAATTTATCTTTACTCATCACTAAGTTATTTTCACATGATATTTATCGATAACATTATCGATCATAAATTTATCGATAATATAATCAATCAACATGATCTGAAGCTTCATTTCTGTAACACTTGAATTATCGATAAATTGATCGATCAACTGATCGATCATTGAACATTGTCAGTTTAATTT
>NW_021633097.1:0-33976 GCF_004799145.2 Neltuma alba | reverse complement strand
AAAAGGTTCTTTAACATTGAAGAATAACAAGGTCCATAATCTTCAAACCAAGGGCCATAATACTCTAAAGAAGCATCCTATAAGACCATTCTATTCAAACCAGGACCATGAGGCACAACAGGATTCCTCTCTCGTTCCACTGTTCCAGACTCCAATAACACTAATCATGTTCAGGTTCACATTCAAACTTGTTGTTTATCATCATCAAGCACATGCTTCATTATCAGGCTTTCAGATCATATTCCAACAGGAATCTTCCAGAAGCCCTTTGAAGCATGTCATAATTATCCCGAAAAGCTCTTTGAATACCCAACCCTTACAGAAGGGTACATAGAGGCCACGAGACCCACCAGCATACACATAAATCACAGCATCAGAAAAAGACAAGTAAAATTTTTGGTACAAAAATGTTAAAAAGGAAAAAAAAAATGTTATTTAACACAAAATCTACAGAAAAGGACATGCATGGTCATGTAGAACATGGATCCTTAAAAACAGATAAAGAGGAATACCTTAGCTGCACTTTTAGTGCACACCAACTTTCTCAGGAAAGAGTTGATAAATTTGTAGATATGTCTCAGCTGCTCTTTGATAATCTTTGAGCTCAACATAGAGAGATGCACGATGAATTCTAAGAGTAATGTCCTTGGGATCAGCAGTTATTGCTTTTGAAAGACAATAGCCAGCCTGACCAACGTCACCTTGCTCTCTGCAATTGAAATGTTCTCAATCTCAACAAGTAATACTATTTCTATTTAAAAGCCATTAGATATTGAATGCATGTATAATTCAATTTAAAGTAGAAATGGCAACAAATCGCAGTATCAAAAAACATTGCAAAGAACCATTTGCAAATAGAAAAAATGAGAAAATTTAATTGTGCACCATATTCTATATTCATTTCATTGCAAACATCGATTAAGGTAATTTAATCTTTCCTTCACAATTACAGTGGGAATGTCATTACATAGAGCTGACTATGTTAAGAAAGATCACAGTACACAAAGGTCCCATTTGTTTAAGATTAACCAAAAAAAAAAAAAAGATTTGATTACACTACATGAGGGAGTTTTTGAGAGGATCTTCAGTTAAACATGAGGGGTTGTTGGAAAGAAAAATATATTTTCAACTTATTTTACTAAGTGATGTTGATTAGCTTATCAAAATAAGCATAAAACAAATTTTCTTCCAACAATCCCTCATGTTTAGCTGAAAATTCTGCTAACAAATTCCTCATGTAGCTTAATCAAAATCACGTTTATTCTCAAGTTTAAACAAACAGGCCTAAAGAATGATGAGGAAAGAATGTGGAACTCTCTTACATGGACCAGGTAAAAAAGCATTTTCCAGAGAGATGAATCTTTGGGGGTCAAAAGAGCCGCAATCATGTAGAAATTCATAGCCTTCTTGTCATCCTTAAGTGAACTATAGACAAGTCCAAGTGTGTGATATGAATCGGGCAAATTTGGTGCCAGCCTGATAACTTCATGCAATATAGAAATAGCCTGCATACAGTCAGCAGAGTGAATATATGTGTGTGTATGCGTGTGTGTGTGTGGATCGCTCTCTGGCAGAAAGAATCTGCAACTCAAAACAGCTTAAGCAGACAAAGTATCAACCAGGCAAAGAAAGAAAAGTGTGAATAATCAGACAAATTAAAATGCCAGGTCTGATCCCATGTTGCGTTAACAATACTCCTGATATCTAAAGAGCCGACTTTAAATGGATACAATAAAGCATTTCAAGAGTTAAAAAACCATATGTTGCATATCAATTAACATATTTAGTTTACTTTAGTCTCAGGCAGTAGCTGTTAACCAAATTGATTATTCAATGCTAAACATCTAACACAATCTGTCACTAACTAGAAAATTAGTGCTCCAACATCTAAGTAAAACCTCTAAGGGATATTAGCTTCTGAACTGGAGCTGTTCTATTAGACTGCCATAGCAAGAACTCGCTTACCACATTTGGAATTATAATGAACTGATTGCAAAATTTTAAAATATAAGGGCTAACCTGATATTTGAGGTGTTAAAGCCCTTTCTAATATGAAGTCATTTATCTGGTGAGTAATGTTTAATATTATTGACAGCAATAACATGCTGCAGGCTTAACATTAAAACTTTCCCTCATGTTTGTGTCGCGTGTAGCCTACTGCTAGATCTGTGAGACATCAATTTCCTCATAGTCCTGGAGTCTTAGGCAATCAATGAGTCCCTCTGTCATTGCAGCAATTTCTCCAAACAAGATATTGGGGTTTTGTCATGAATAAGATTAATGTCTTTTAGTGATGTTTAGACTTTATCACGTTATAACATATTTAGTTGGACAGGAATGCTCACAATTTTAAGGACGTTTTCTTTTCTTTCTTTTTTTTTTTTTTTTTCCTTTGGCAATTAGCATGAGAGAGGGTATTGCCAATCATATCCTTTTGCTACTTTATTCGTGGATACCAGAAAGAGGAGTCCTTGTCAAATTTTAGGAGAGCTGGGGACTTGGTCAATTTTATATTTTCTCAAACTTTTTCTTGGTTTTGGTCAGTTCCAAACAAATACCTTATCCTCCTTCATTGTATTATAATCTACCTACCTTCTAATACATTTCCTTTACTGTTTTGTTAAAAGAAAAAGTGAAATGCACATATATGGGCACAGGCATTAGACACAATACAATATGAGAAGTTGGATATGACAAGTTTTATAATTATAGCATACAGGTATGAGAAATATTCATATAAAATATTATATATATTCAACAAGTTAACGCATGAGAAATGATTTTGAGTTTTAAATGAGTATTGAAAAGCAATGTGAAGATATTCATAATAAGCAACAAAAGAAAGAGAGAGTTCTCTATAAGCTCTTAAGTCATTTCAGAACAATTCATAGAAGAACTATAATACAGACGTTAGAATACATTATATGTATTGCAAAGTACAATTGTGTATCTACTATGGGTACGTCTTTTTTAAGTATTGATGCAACACAGAATTTGGATAAAGTACAAGGACCAGGCTGACAAAGTATCAATATATAATCTACAAGGAAATAGAATTACAAACAATATGATGGCATCCTTATAATAAGAGATCATACCTACAAAAAAAATATATAGGGCTAGTAATAAAATCATGTAATATATAGGGCTAGTAATAAAACTATGTAGCCACTAAAACTTCCTCCATCATACTAGAGAACTGCAATAGCATGCTGCTTTGAAAAAGGAAATGTGTTTAGCCATAGATGATTGTGGGAAGAATATAATACCTCTTCATAACGTTCATGCGCATAATGAATTGTGGCATCACCAAGCATCCGTGTTAGCTGAGGATCGAGTTTATTCTTTGATCCTTTTCGTCTACCTCTTTTCTTGGGCTGCATGAGGAAAACAAATAGAGGAATAAAAGGTGTCGCAAGCTCAGATATCAATTTCAAAATTTTTCATCTTATTTTGACCAGCAAGTTCAAATTTTTATTTTTATTTTTTTAAAATCTAGAATCTAGTTAGTTGGATCACTAGTTAGTTGGTTAAACAAATAATAGTATGGATCAGTAGTTAGTTGCATATGCAAAACAGAAAAGTCTAACTCCTTGACTCAGTCATCAACATCCTTTCTAGGGCATTAAAAGATATATTATGCCGTTTTTTATAATAATCTCGTTTACACACTTACATTCTCTTAGTTTCACCTTCAAACCAAGATGCTGAAAGCACAATACTGAAGTTCATAGGCTGAGAAAGCACACATAGGCACTCTTCACCAAGATGCAGAGGATATGTCCAATTATAGCATTTTCTTCAAATGACAGGAAAATGAAGGAGATGCATTGCATTAAATATTTGTAGTCCTTTTCAAATGATTCTCAGAACAACTAAAGGTTTTTGATATCTGAACACAATAAATTTGCCAGAAAAACACCATTTGAAAAGACTAACCAACTAGTTCTTCATAAATAGTTTAACATTTGCCTCGATCATTCCCCTTGTTATTCAACCTAAATGCCCTCCTCAATTTCCACCACATTGTAAATTGTTCAAAAATTTGCAGCGCACCTTAGTTAAAAGAAGTCAATTAAGTATGCCAAAACCTTTTTTTTTTTTTAATACTCTTTGCTCACGTAAGCAAATTATACTCAGCAATCTGGGCTGCACAATGTCTCAAGAATTTATGATCATTCTCTATTCAGAGTTAAACCTTTCCCCTAACATATTATCATGTAGAGATATATTGTTCACAGATTATGCTGCATAAGTATGACTGATCACATGTATATTGTACCTTTCTAGACTTCCTACGAACGCCAAAATTCAGTGCTTCCATTATCTCCTCCATACTTGCCCCCGACATGTCCTCTTCCCTCACCTTCTTGAAAGAAGGCCCATCACTGCTTTTAGAGACATTGAATGAATGCACATCATACTTTTAATAAAATACCTATTTGCATCCCAACTCTTTAACTTATTAATAATTCTTCTTTTTCTATTTTAAAAAAAAAAAAAAAAAAAGGACATCCAAATTTTTCCTTCTTGCTTATATTCGTTATTCATTCTTGAACTTATCAGAATAGCACATAGTCAAATTAAATCTACTTGAGGCATAAAGCACAGAATAATAGCACAATGAGGAAAAACAACAATAAAATACACAATAAGCTGGATTCAAAACTATGAAATTGACAGTTGATTGAACAAGTCGGGCAATGGTATCAAACACATAAACTACAATTGAATATTATAATCTAGATCAATGGGAAAGCTGCAAACCCAAAAGGATAAAATGAGAGATAGAAATCTCAATGTCTAAAGATACTAGAAAAGAACCTTTAAAATCAGAATTCCTTTGAAGAAGCTTCAGTTATCACCTTCGCTTTCTAAAGTTAACACTGACATTTATCAAAGCCACCATTTAGGATCTTAAAGTAATAAAATATTGTTATAACATGATCAGACTTGAGAAAATTTATTTTTTCAGATATTATGCAGCATTATTGGATTGTATTATAGAGTGTTTAGGTTCCTATAAATCATTCTCGCAAAAGATAATTGCTCAGGCAAAAAAGAAAGAGTGATGAATGATGAGAAGTTGAAATTACGGTTGCAAGTCTTCAGCTGCTTTTCGCTTTCTATCAGCAAGAGCTTCATTCTCAAGGCGCTCGAATTGCTGATAACTCTGGACCCCAGAATCATTATTCTCCACAAAATCTAGAGGGTTGATCCCATCTTCGAACCTGAAAGTATACTCCCCATCATCTTCGACGTATTCTTCTTCACCTGCATCCATATCTTCTCCATCCTCCTCCTCTGGCGCGTCTTCTACTTCTTCTTCTTGCTTTTCCTGAACGTCCATCCCCTCTTCCCCGTTGAACGCAACGAAGCTGCTTCGTAAGCCCGCGTCAGCATCAGCACTGACGCAGCTTTCCTCTCCCGCCATCGCCGATGAGTTTCCGCGGTGAGTTAGTGAGTGCCCGTTACAATTTCTTTCCTTTCTTTTTTTTTTTGGTGGGCTTGCTGGGGCAATGGGCCTGGACAAATCCCGGGGAAAAAAGTCAAAAACTAAACTTCAAATGGGAAAATTGCAAAAAAAAAAAAAACATTAGAATTACAAAAACGCAGATAAAGACCCTTGACAACTTCACTTTGGATTTTGAGAACTTCATGACATATTATTATTGTCAAAAGCTATAATGAAGTTGTCAAGAGTCCTTATCTGTGTTTTTGAAATTCCAAGGTTTTTTTTTGTAATTTCCCCAATTCAAATTAAATTTCAAAAAATAATATGAAAATGCCATGATTTGTTGGAGGAGAATAGGTTTAAGATTTTTTGGTCAAAATAGGTTGTATTTTAAAACTCAAATTACTTAATTTTTCTTCTAATTAAATTATTTAAATTGAAAATTAATAATTCTGATTTATTGAAATATTTTTTTATAAATGGATCAAATTTTTTTATGTTAATAGTAGGATTAGTGAGAGAATAAACAGATGGATATGGGAAAAAAATGATTCATATTAATTCTTTAATTTATTTCCCTTGAAATATATATACTTATTAATGTGCATAATATTTTAACATATTTTAAGACAATTTTGTGAACATAAATAGCATTATTTTTTTTTTTAATTAAAGTATAGGTATCCTCCTATTGAAGGCAATCCTATTCAAGGTACTGTCAGGCACTAAATGTGAGCACCTCTCCCAGTAAAAATTCAAATCTTGGTTTGTTATTTTATGAGAGACTAACTCTTTCTGTTAAACTCAACTCTGTTGGTAGCATTATTTAGTTACACTCTAATGATTAGCCGAATAATGATGATGAATCGTAATCGGCCCAAAACAAACAAAAGACGTGAAGTCCCTTTTTTAACACTTTTTGTTGATTTTGGAAAATGTGGACCTAATAAGGCCTTCAAACCAAGTGGACTGAGGCCCACATTTCTTGGACCTTCCATGAGAATGGCTTGACTCTGGATGGATTATGGACTTGATCATCGCCGTCATAACGTCCAATATTCTTATTTTTATTAGCATAATCTCTTATTATGCTAATGCTTCAAAAAGATGCACGGCCTCTCTCCAGATCCTTTTCTGTGTTTCTTCTTATTTTTACGATATTAAAATCCCACCCATGTCACTCGATTATGTTATTGAATCAGCCTTTGGCCATATTAGTCAGGAGTTTTAGATGGTGCTAACGGGTTAGGCTTTATGTTTTTTTGAGTTAATATAAATTTTGATCCTTCAAATTTGGTTTTAATTTGGATTTGGTCCCTCAGGTTTTAAATCATATGTTTTGGTCTCTTAAGTTTCTTTTTATTTAAAACATTGGTTTTGATAATTTAATAAAAATCTGAATCATTTTACTGTTTAAGTGAACAAAACCTATAATTTGAAACTGAATAGATTAAAACTAAATTTATGTAAACTTAAGGGAATAAATATTATATTGACCATTTCCCCCTCATTTTACTAATCTTGAAAAGACTTGGTTTTACGTTAAGGAAAAAATAAAAGTGCATTTAATTTGTATTTTAGTAACTTCATTTTGTTATATTATACCTAATTTAGGCATGAATATTTCTTTTGCTTGTAGATAAATATCTTTCTAGTTAAATATTATTATATATATATATGAATATTTTAATTTTAGTTAAATTATTTATCATTAAATCATCATTTTGATTGGTTGAATGACTTGTATGACCTTTAGTACCTTGCTTATTTTACATGATCCAGCTATTTGGAATACCCTCCCATGATATCCCAAATCATTGTTGGCAAGGCATCTTCATATGCTGAGGTCAATACCAGCTTGAATGGAAAGGTTCTTAATTTGAAACTTATTTTGCTTCACAAGTTTACTAACTTTTGTACAATAAGTCATCCTAGCCTTTTTTCTAAAAATCCTCCTTCTATTTTTGGGGGGGGGGGGTTTGGACTTTTGTATTTTTCCCTGTGGTTATATTATTTGTGTGGTAATTGCTCAGGGATGCTTTACTTCTAAAAGTGGCATTAATTGAGCATAACTTGATGACATCTAATTATTGCAATCTCTATAATAATTTCCAAAAAGCAAACAACATTTGTTAATTTCTTCAATGTCCCTTGTTACAGATTTTGATTTTGATTTTGATTATCACGTCTGTTAAAGACACACAGAATTTGAACTCCTCTTAGAGGTTTTATGTGGTTGTTTTATGATTTTCTTTTTTTGGAACTGTAAATATTATTTGGATTAGTTTTAAGATGTTAAAAATTAGACCAGATATTAAATTGTTGGAACAGTAATTTCAGGGTGAGTGGCTACACCGTAGTTAAATCAGGATTAGCTCAAACAAGATTGAAGTAAAATATTTAAAAATATTTATATACAACTTGAAAAAATTAATATCTAAATAAAAAAAAGGTATCAATCCATAATTAAATGAAAGATTCATGTATAAGTCACTTATAATCTTATAAAATAGAATTATCAAGGTGCAAATTTTTTTTAACTCAAAATGACGTCATTTCCACCTCGGTTAAATAAAATAAAATTCAACCCAAATAACTCCATCTAAAATTTCTAATTGAAATTGGTCAGGACTAGCTTATCAATTTGTTGGTCTAACTAGAGGATTCAAATTGAATTTTAATACTATAATTATTTTAACACTTTATTATTATTAACTTTGCGAGAGGTATGAAAATTCCTATTTGCAGCTGCAATGAATGATTTGAGTTTAGTAACATGCCAAATTTGTAAAAGGTGGGTTAGAATTCATCTTCATCCTTAATTTACAAGTTACAACTCAAAAAAAATGAGACGCTATCTTTTGGTTCATATAATCTAATGTCTTTTTCTTTAAATGTTCAGCCCAAAAAAAAAGTCATTTTCTTTAAATGAAAAAGTTGATATAAACTCCCAGGATTCAAATCATCTAAGGGTGTGTTTGGATAGAAACCAAACCATGGTTTCAGAAGTGCTTTTACGGATTACGAAGTAAATATGTGGAGGAGATTATCTCGTTTTACGGAAAAGTGCTTCTGAAACCACGGTTTTGGGATACCCAAACAGGCCCTAAAGCTATTACTCACCCAAAATTGGAAAATAATTATAAAAGTAATTTTGCAATACAAAAAATAATAATAATCCATCTTTTATTAGAAAATCTAGTTGACTAATTTTAAGAGATTAATAAAGTTAAATAACTTAGTTTAAAATAATACACTTATTATTTTTCTCCAAATTAATTTGCTCAGCTTATAAGCTAATATATAATATAATGATATATGTAAATATTTTAGAAAGACCATGTAACATATGATCATATGTTATAATTAAGTAATTTTTTTAAATTTTTAAATTTTTTTAAAATTAGTCAACTAAATCTTATAGTAATGACATAAAATAATATTTTGATAGGAAATGTCAAAAAAAGAAGATAAAAATTATTAAATTTCAAATCAGGTTCGGTAACAGCACTTTATTTGGTATTGATGGTACTGAATTTTCAAATGACAACAAATTTTTGTTAACTTCCTTATTTAGCATTTAATAATTTCTAACTGTTTTTTTGTTATTTTTCCTATTTTGATTATGCTATTACATGCGATGAATTATATAAACTCTATGCAATATATGAAAATATGTTTAGATTTGTTTTTTTTCTTTTTTCGGAAAAAGATGTTTAACCACTATCTCTGATTTTTAATATAAGATGTAATTAAAAATTTAATTTAATTCTAAATATAAGATCTTATTTTACTTTGTTTTCAACATTTGTCTATTTTGCCTCATAATAATTTTTATGGTGATTACACATGCTAAGAAATTTTCATAAATACATAATTTCAATGCACATAATTAAAAAAGATACTCGTATTTTACAAGAAGATACTATTTATTTATTTTAAATAATTAACTTAATTTTCACCAAAAAAATAAATAAATAACTTAACTAATTTTCTTAATATTTATAAATAAATTACTCCTCCGATCCTTAATATAAGACTCATTTAAATAATTTGATTAGATTAAAAAAGTTAAGTAAGTTAGTTAATTATAAAAAATATGACACGCTTTTCCCAAAATATTATAATCATCTTTCTTGATACCCCATCTTCCTCTGCTACTTAATTATGGTTGACGGAATATCAATAGGGGTAATTTAAAGAAAATTGATAAATATGAGAAATAGATCTTATACTTAGAATCAAAACTAACTCAATAATTAGATCTTATATTAAAAATCGGAGGATTATTTAAGGGGAAATTTCACTGTAGGACCGCAGAAGGCAAATAATTTCAAAGAGCCCCCAAAACTTTCTGAAACCTCACTGCAGGACCAAGGGACCAATCTGATATTAATTTTTAGAGTGAGATTACAATAATACCCCTCCCTTTTTATTTTATTAAAAAATAAATATTTACCGGAGTTACTGTTCCGGCCACCGGCGCTCAGGTGGCCGCCGTTGGGGTCTGGTCACCGGTGGCCGGAACAGTAACTCCGGCGGGACCTCCGGTGGCCGGAGTTTTTTTGTTTAAAACAAAGTGGCCAAGGGAGGGTTTGAACCCAGGACCCCTTGGCACACCAAAAGACTTGTAACCACCAAGCCAAGCAACCCATTCAATTATAAAATGCAAATAAAACTACATATAACAAAATAAACGCAACAGTCCAAATGTAAGTGAACAAGTGAAATTAGATGATTTACAAGTGGAATTCAGAAATTTGCAACAAAAGTTAGGCAATTTACAAATAACATAATAGAAGTCATAACCCAAATGCAAGTGTTTAGGTGCAAATGAGCAAGTAAAATTTGAAGATTTACAATAAAAGTTTATGGATTTACAACCCAAATTTGGCAAACACAAGAGAATTCACAACCTAAAATGTAAGTGTTTGAATGTAAGTGAACAAGTGAAATTAGACGATTTACAAGTGTAATTCAGAAATTTACAATAAAAATTAGACAATTTACAAATAACATAATAGAAGTCATAACCCCAAATGCAAGTGTTTAAGTGCAAATGAGCAAGTGAAATTTGAAGATTTACAATAAAAGTTTATGGATTTACAACCCAAATTTGACAAACACAAAAGAATTCACAATCCAAAATGTAAGTGTTTAAGTGTAAGCGAACAAGTGAAATTAGACGATTTACAAGTGTAATTCAGAAATTTACAACAAAAATTAGACAATTTACAAATAACATAATAGAAGTCATAACCCCAAATGCAAGTGTTTAAGTGCAAATGAGCAAGTGAAATTTGAAGATTTACAATAAAATTTTATGAATTTACAACCCAAATTTGGTAAACACAAGAGAATTCACAACCCAAAATGTAAGTATTTGAGTGTAAGTGAACAAGTGAAATTAGACGATTTACAAGTGGAATTTAGAAATTTACAACAAAAATTAGGCAATTTACAAATAACATAATAGAAGTCATAACCCCAAATGCAAGTGTTTAAGTGCAAATGAGTAAGTGAAATTGTCGAATTTCACTTGCAAATCTATAAACTTTTGTTGTAAATCTTCAAATTTTATTTGCTCATTTACACTTAAACACTTGTATTTGGGATTATGAGTTCCATTATGTTATTTGTAAATTGCCTAATTTTTGTTGTAAATTGCTGAATTCCACTTGTAAATCATCTAATTTCACTTGTTCACTTACACTCAAACATTTACATTTTGGGTTGTAAATTCTCTTGTGTTTACCAAATTTGAGTTGTAAATCCATAAACTTTTATTGTAAATCTTCAAATTTTACTTGCTCATTTGCACCTAAACACTTGCATTTTGGGTTATGACTTCTATTATGTTATTTGTAAATTGCCTAACTTTTGTTGCAAATTTCTGAATTCCACTTGTAAATCGTCTAATTTCACTTGTTCACTTACATTTGGACTGTTGCGTTTATTGTTATATGTAGTTTTATTTGCATTTTATGATTGAATGGGTTGCTTGGCTTGGTGGTTACAAGTCTTTTGGTGTGCCAAGGGGTCCTGGGTTCAAACCCTCCCTTGGCCACTTTGTTTTAAACAAAAAAACTCCGGCCACCGGAGGTCCCGCCGGAGTTACTGTTCCGGCCACCGGTAACCGGACCCCAACGGCGGCCACCTGAGCGCCGGTGGCCGGAACAGTAACTCCGGTAAATATTTATTTTTTAATAAAATAAAAAGGGAGGGGTATTATTGTAATCTCACTCTAAAAATTAATATCAAATTGGTCCTTTGGTCCTGCAGTGAGGTTTCAGAAAGTTTTGGGGGCTCTTTGATATTAATTGTCTTCTGCGGTCCTACAGTGAAATTTTCTCATTATTTAATTAGAGCCATAAATTATAAAATAAATTTATATGATGAAACTATTTTATTTTTTTATGATGTTTGTTCACTGTCTCGTGGGGCCTTTTATATCTTTTCTCGAATTCTTTGCTTCTGTGAATCAACTGGACAGACTCTTCTTCCTTGTGCATATAGGTAACAACACTTCCTCTTCTCCATCTTCTTTTCTCCTCTCTCTACGCCAATCATACCAGGTTTGTAATCTCTGCCTCCTTCTATCACAATATTTTCTCTTTAATTTTGTAACGTGAATGTGTTTGTGTGTGGAACTATGAAATTCATTTTCGACTGTGTTTGGTTTTCTTTGCAGGTGGGAATTTCATAGGAGGATCTGATGTACCCGCTGGTGGATCTCAACTATATTGAAGATCATGATGGCTCTTGAAAATAGAGGTGGGCTTCTGTTTTTGGTTCCTCCAATTTAATTTCAGTGTGACCATTGATTTAATTCGGTTCTGATTGCTCTTGTGTTCTTATTAACGCAGATTGTTTGGTGGGGTTCTTAATCACGTACGAATTTTGTTTTATTGAGGACTCTCTTCTTTCCTTTTTGTTTTTTATGAGAAATTTCGTTTTTTTAGCTTCTGAACCAGTGACGGTTTGCTTCGCGGTGGTTCAATTTGATTTGATCATAGGTTGATGTGGTTGGGAACAATGTGGGAGAGGATTATATGGGTATTGGGTTCGAGTGAACAAGTTTTATCTCGAACGGTTCCAAATGTACTAGTTGGTTCCGTTAGAGCCGTGGAATTATGAAGTAAGAAGGATCCTTTTTTTTTGGTTTTCCCTTTGTGTAACTGAGATACTAGGACATGGTATCAGAAAGATAAAAACTTGGAACTGGTAACATGTTTAAAGGGAAGTGGGATTTTGAGGTGGATGATATCGTGGAGCTGGGATGTCAAGAATCAATAGTTAAAGGCTGGGATTATGAACATGCTACAGAGACGTGGTTCATAGATTCATGCTCGGTCTTAGCGAAACTTGGAACCTATTCGTCTCTAACAATGTCAATTGCAAAGTTAAATTAGTGCCAATTTGCTGATAGCGACCTGTATATGAATTTTCAATCTATCAATTGGTTGATAATTGGAGTTTTATTATTAAAAGTGGACACATTGGTATAGTATTTTTGGCAGTGATGGCTTAAAACTAATACGAGTAACCAGATTGAATAGCTCAACCTTTGTTGAGCTAAGGGATTCTTCAAAGAATTTTCTGACTGACATTTCCATCTTGAGCTATGTCTGCCTATTTCTCTAACTTTTCTCTTCCGCTGATATCATATCACTTCAAGTTGTTCTGATCAATTTCTGAACTCAAGTCCAGTACCTTTTTCTTTAGCATCTCTAGGCATCTATCGACCAAATATGATTGGATTTTTGGATGCCTCAATTTTGTGTTATAATTACTGTTTTCTTTTCTTGGCTTTCATAAGGAAAACAGACGCCTTATCAATTAGGTGAAATCAGGTTATTTTACATGATTTGTCAGCCTTAAGCGCAATGAAAGAGGGAAGGAAAAGGATGCACCAAATAAGACTCTTGAATTGATTGGTTTGTCTGCTGTTTTTTATTTATTTTTGCTGATTATTGACTTCTGTTGTCATATTGACCTTTATTAGTTTGCTCAATCAATGAAATATCTGAGTGTTTCAATTAACATTGTATGGTTAGAAAGCCTGGCCTCTCTCATTTCAAAGTGCAGCATTTGCAGATTTTGTTTGCCCGATACCCTTTGGAAGTTTGAATATGTTACTGACTTTAGTGTTGAAAGGCTAGTCTCTAGCGTCTTTCACAGGAACACATTCTAATGAAAATATGAAAAGCATGACGATTTGAGCTAGTTAATTTTAATTACTAATTAATTTTTTTTTGGACAGGCCTTGCATAATGATACTATTATGTTATTGGTAGATTAATTAGTTTCTTTTTAATACGTTGAATACTGTAACCTGTTATTTTTTAATTGATGTTATGATAAAAGATTTTATCTAACTTGCACACCAATTGATTTGTTGGACCGTTTTCCATGTTGGAAGATGTCTTTTGATGCCTAAAACATGGCAGGTTTATTTCTATTATTTGAAATTTACATTTTTCTGGGGTTCTATTTATCTTTCCTTTGGGAAAACATAGGTTTCTTATTGTACGATTAATTCTTCTTACGAACAAATTTCTCGTGTCTCATTTTTATGTCTATCTTTTTATGCAGAAACTATGCAAAAAAACTGTGAGGCATCTCTGAAATGCCTCCAGGGCAAGGGATTCCCTTGCAATTTGCAGTATAATGGGAGTTCTATAGAAGGCTTTACAGAGCTTAAGAACATCCCAAGTTTTCACCCAGTTGGGGATGTTGCTGAAGCTGACCACCCAATAGGCAATGAATTTCTCGAGCCATCCAAAGGATTTCACCCTAAACCTTCTTATAACCATAATTACAGTAACTGGTCAGCCTGTCATTTTAATCCTCACAAGGTGCCCCAGTCCCAATGGAATGCTCATGGTAGCCATTTGCACCCTTATCCTGTTGTGAACCAGTTTCAGTATGTCCCAATCAATATGTTTGCTCAAGGTCACCCTCATGACTTCCAACATCAAGAATTTCAGTATTTTGTGGTCATAGACTTTGAGGCTACTTGTGACAAGGATAAAAATCCCCACCCTCAAGAAATCATTGAGTTTCCATCTGTTATTGTGAGTAGTGTGACTGGCCAGCTGGAAGCATGTTTCCAGACATATGTAAGGCCTACCTGCAATCAGCTTTTGAGTGATTTCTGCAAGGACCTGACTGGTATCCAGCAAATTCAGGTGTGTTAGGGAAAAACTTGCCTTTACTTCCGAGGGAGAAATATAAATAAGAGCAGGACAAACCATCATTTGAATTTCATCAGTGATTTGTTGGACTCTTCATTTTGTCCCTTCTCAATGTACTAGCATCTAGTTATAACATTTTATGCATCAGATATCTTGCTTTCTTTAATATTTGTAAATTGTTCCGCTCTTAGTGCCAGTGAAGGGAAATTGTATTGTGGTTTAAACTGTTAGGATATGCTCGAGTGTAAAGACATTGGATCAATACTTGCATAGGAGAACATTTTCATGACTTCTTCTGGGTTTCAATGAATAGTTATTTTTTGGGGTTGTTCTTTATGGATTTATATAGGCATTGGAAAGCTCTTTTGAGTGCATGTGTTATGGTTTTTTTTTCCTTTTGTCTCTTTTCTTTTGATTGATGAGGATCTCCTGTCCTCTGTTCTTTTTCTTTTTCTTTTTTTTTTGGTATTATCTTCCTTTCAAACATTCTCATTCTATTCCAAAATAATCGTGCAGGAGAACTTAAGTTGTGATTTAGATTCCAGATCTCCTGACAAAATAATTGCTTGGACAACTATTTTGTTGTGAGTTATACTGAAACTGAACTATGATTTTCTTTCAATTATGATTTAAAGATTTAGCCAGAGTGATGATGCCTTGGAGATTTCTCTAGTTATTTATATGTAATGTGGCAACCGAATTCAACTATAACAAGCTACTTTTTTTTTTTTTCCCCTTGGAACTATTTGAATGGCAATAAAATTGAAGTGTTCTATTGAAATTGTGAACTGCCTTCAGGATAAGGACATTGTGCAGGAATTCATTTTTGGGAAATCAGTTTTAATTCATGTTGGTGGATAATTCAGAAGAGAAATGGAAGGAAAATGAAAATTATGACTAATGCCTCTCATTTGAGTCCTTAAAAGTTTATTTTTTAGGAGTATGCTAATTTTCAAGTTTCAAATACTACTTAGAAGTACTAAACAAAGGCTTACAAATAATTTAGTTTTAATCTTTAGCCCTCCTTCTCATGTGAAAGCATTTTGGCTTGAGGCTTCAACATAACACAGGCTTTCCTATACGTTAGGTTCTGATACCATTTGAATTCAATTTAAAACTTTAAGCTGTTAACTGAAGGCATGTGAATTGTTTTCTAATAACACTTTACACACCCCCATGCATGAAAGTCCTTTGGTTATAAAGCTCCGATATGGCAACTTCATCTCATAAACCGAAGTTTTAATTTGAAAGGCCAATGGATAGTTTATTATCTGTCAAACATATTTATTTTTCATAGGAGTTTCCTTGACTTTATGTCCCTTTGTCATCGGCTTATGCTGAATCTAGCATTCTAATATTGTTTGGATTTCCCATTACTCTGGGAACTTGCATGATAAAAAACCATCTGAATGGGCGCCCCTACTGGATTTCTTGATTCTTCTATTCGGTCTTCTAATCTGGGATAAGAGAATATGGACACTCAATTCTCCTCGCTTAGTAAACAAAAACCCTTAGCATAATAATCTCTGGAGAATCCAAGCTCCTTTACTATCAAGTCATTATTTGGACTGTGCTACTCAATTAGATTAATAATTGTGATATGCTGTAGTTTTTGTAGACCTACAAGGCTTGAATGCTTGGGCATTGTGTTGCTTCAATTTGGAGTGGAAGTAGTCTGTACAGTTGTTTTTACATTATGAAGCAGCGAGCCAGATGTGGTTTATACTTTTTCGAGTGTTCGATGAACATTGGCTGTGTCCTCACAAATTGGATCTTTGTCCTCTTCATTAGGTCTTTTTTGATATGATAATTTTGTTGATGGTTTTTACTGTGTCTATTGGTTTATAACTTCCTTTCCATTTTCGTAGAAGGAGCATTTCTTATCCTACTTCCTATCCGTATCCCTCTGTTTATTTTAGTAATTTATTATCCAAAATAATCCAGATAACATATGGGAAGATTCTTTATGAGCTGATATGCCTCATCGGTTGAGTGCTTTGATCTGTAGGGAAAAGAGTTTTTGTTTGGTGTTCCTCTGACCGATGGGTTCCAGTCAGTATGATATAAATTCTTCTTTATAAAAACTCAATAAATCAGTTTGTTCCGTGTAGTCTATGCTAAGTGTTCCATAATGCAATAGCTCAGATGACCAGATCTTCTAAGTAAGGATAGATTGTGTCTCACAACTGGGCTGAATGCTGTAGTGGAACTAGAAAGATCCTGGTTTTGGAAGCTTGTTTGATGATTAATTGTATGTGGGTGAAGTTAATGTAATCGCAGCTGCATCATATGACCAAAAGTTGTCCTTGAACCACGAGTCCATGGAAACACCACAATGCTTTCTCTACCTTTATGTCTTCCATTTGTAGCTCCTCAACTATTACATCAAGCTGTCTATTCCCGTCCATACAGTGTAGATTGTTAATTACGTTCTGACTGTGTGGTTCAGGTGGACAGAGGAGTTACACTGGGTGAAGCTCTCCTTAGGCATGATAAATGGCTTGAGAAAAAGGGAATAAAAAACGCCAACTTTGCTGTTGTTACATGGTCTAACTGGGACTGTCGGGTGATGCTGGAATCTGAGTGCCGTTTTAAGAAAATACGGAAGCCTCCTTATTTCAACCGGTAAATGCTGCACCATTGGGGTTTTTGATGCTTTAAATGTTTACCTGGATTTCATTTGTGGCTGACTTGAGCTTTTTCTGTTTCTTATCTTTCATTAGCTGGATCAACTTAAAGATTCCTTTCCGCGAAGTATTTGGTGCTGCAAGGTGCAATTTAAAGGAGGCTGTTGAGATGGCAGGCTTGGCTTGGCAGGGCCGTGCTCACTGTGGCTTGGATGATGCCAAAAACACTGCACGCCTGCTGGCACTCCTTATGCGTAGGGGTTTTAGATTTTCAATCACAAATTCCATTATGTGGCAGACTGCTGATCGATCACTAACGTGGGGGAATTCACCAGAGCACATGAGTGTTTTCCCTCATCATCCCTACAAAGTAAAGGATATAAATACCCCTATGTTTCAGTATTACCCTTCCTGTTTCTGTGGGGTGAAAAGCGGTAGGGGAATGGTGCGGAAGCCAGGTCCCAAGCAAGGAAGCCTTTTCTTTGGCTGTGGAAATTGGACTGCAGCTAGAGGCCCCCGCTGCCATTACTTTGAATGGGCTTCTCCTTAACCAAAGGCACCGATCATGATCGATTCTGAGGTGTTTTTATATATTTCATGTAAAAAAGAAAAAAGACAAAAATGAAAGCGGATGGTGAAAAGTAGCGAGTGGGTTGGATTGTCTCCTAGTGGAAGTCTGTTTGCCTGGGTGTGTGTTGTGAGCCTTCTGCATCATGAAGAACAGACAACAATCTTTACCTCAATTGTTCCGTGTTGTGTCTGGCAAGCATCCAAGTACTCTTCCTTAAAACAAAGAGGGAGCTTCGACCTGTAAAGCTGACTTGTTGACTGGAGAAAAAATTGGGAATATAAGGAATGGGTAGTTTAGGGTGATGATGCTTTTACATGCTCACACTGAGGCATGTTAAATTATCTTCTTTAATAATCCATGGGATATGACAGTTTCCTTGCTTAATTGGGATTTGGGAATTACTGTATCCGCTTGTGGCTGGTTTGCTGCATTTCTTTGTTGATAACAATTTAACGTGGAGCTTGACTGCTCAACAGTCATAAGGGTTGAGGTCACCTAATTTTACTTTGCATTAAGTTCTACTCATGATTGCTTATCTGGAAATTAGGGGAAATGGGGTAGTTTGTTTTGAAGTCCTTTTGTTTTGTACTCCTGGTTAGAATCAATGGTTTGGATTAGGAATCCTGCAATGGGAGTTTTTTGACGGAGTAACTTCCAATCCGGGGGTGGTTGATGACTCCTAAGAAAAAGAGGGAGAACGAGAATGGGGCAAGTTTAACTCATGCTTTTATAATCCTATGAAACCGTCAAGATTGATTCTTTTTAATTGTTCATTTAGGCTTTATTACAGGAGTAGTAAAACCTAATAAATATAGATGATGTATTTTTATAGTATTATGAAAACAATGCTATAAAATAATAAAATTGGTGTAGTGGGCTAAAAGCTGACTTAAGGTTGTGACTATAAGCTCAACATATTATTAAAATACTTTCAAGCCTTAGAAACTACGCCTTTTAGATGCACGTATACATAATTAATAATACACACGAATCAATAACAATTAATTCATTCATTAAATCTTTCTTAAATTGAATTTTTTTTATCAAATTTTATCCTTATTACTGAGGTTTTGATTGAAGGAGAGGAAAATCCGAAAATATGAAGAGCAAGTCTATGGGGGCAAAATTAATAAATACTCTTCCGGTTCTTAATATAAGATCTAATTGTTGAGTTGATTTGGGTTCTAAATATAAAACCTATTTTTTATATTTATTAATTTTTCCTAAATTATCCCTATTAATACTTTCCCAAGCATAATCAAGTAAAAAAAAAAAGAAAAAGAAAAGAAAGGATATTAAGGAAGGTGATTATGGTGTTTTAAGAAAAACAAGTTATATTTTTTTATAATTAACTAACTTACCTAACATCCTTAATCTAATCAAATTAGTTAAATAGATCTTATATTAATGACTGGAGGAGTATTAATGATGCTCTAAGTAGCTGATATTATGAACAAAAAATATTCCTAGAAAGCGCCCTACATTAGAAATAGAAGAGAGTAATCCAGAAGCCTCTAATTGTTAAAAAATACTACTTCCGGTTCTAAATATAAGAGTTAATTGACTAATTTGGGTAGATTTAGGGACCATTTAGATTGGCAGTGGAAAAAGTAGCTCATTTTTAATCTGACTTTTAGAAAAGTAAGATTGGATAAAAGTTAAATTAGATAAGGTGAATTGCATTTGTATTGAAGTTTAAAAAAAGTTAGTTTGTAAAAGTTAGATTGGTAAAAAGTTGTTTGGATTATGATTGAATAAAAATAAATTTGTTTGTAAAATTACTAAAATGGGTATGAGCTTTAATAAATAATGAAACATGATAAAAAATGAATTTACATAATACAATAAATTTAAATTAATTTAATATGAAAAAATAAAATTTAATGAGTGAATTAACTCAGTTTAAAATGAAGGGTTTGTTTGGATTAATGGTAGGAAAAGCAACTTATTTTCAATTTGACCTTTGAAAAAAGTTAGATTGAGTAAAAGTTAAATTTGATAAAGTGAATTGTGCTTGGATCGGATTTTACAAAAGTTAGTTTGTAAAAATTAGATTAGATAAAAGGTTGTTTGGATTATGATTGAATAAAAGTAAGTTTAGTTTGTAAAATAATCAAAATGAGTACGATTTTTATTAAATAATGAAAAATGATTAAAAAATGAATTTACATAATACAATGAATTTAGTAAATTTAATTTATAAAATTACCAAAATGAATATGAGTTTTATTAAATAATGAAAAATGATAAAGAAATGAATTTATATAGTACAATAAATTTAAATTATTTTAATATGAAGAAGTGAAATTTAAACTCCGCCTATTTAGTATAACCAGTCCCAAGCCCAAATAAAAGAGAAGGGTTGCGTTAGACCCTTAACGGCTAATGTAAAAATCCATTGAATCTCATGAGCATGCATCAATGAAGTTACTATGCTACTGCTAGGTTGTTGCCTAGAAGTGACAAGCTGTATGGCTTGAGTGAGCTAGAGCTGTTGCATCGTCGCCCAGATATAGTGTTAAGTAAGCAAGTGTTATTGCACTCTCTTGGACAGAAGCAGCTAAAGAAGTTAGTTCATGAGAGCAAGACTAGATTTGGCATTTGGAATATTGGGACGTTGAACCAGAAATCTATGGAGGTAGTAGGAGTTATGAGGGAGAAAAGGATTAACATCTTGTGCTTCCATGGAACCAAATGGACTGGAGAAGTTGCTACAAAACTTGGAGGGTATAAAATTTGGCACATAGGGAAGGTGAGTGCAAGGAATGGTGTCGGTATCATCATTGATGGAACATAGCAAAAGAATATGGTGGAGGTTAAAAGATTTGCGGACAAAATAATATCTTTAAGAGTAATTGTTGGAAAGGATACTATCAATATCATTAGTGCCTATGCACCTCAAGTTAGGGCAGAGACAAACCTCAAAGATAAGTTTTTGGAAGATATGGAGGGGTTAGTTCAAAGCATACCACTTGAAGAAAAAAATTTTATTGGTGGGGATCTTAATGGACATGTCGGTAAAGAAATGGGACATTTTGGTGGGCCTCATGGTGGTTTTGGTTTTGGGGAGCTTAATAACAGAGGACAATCTATTCTTGACTTTTCTCTTGCATATAATCTCAAGATTATCAAAACTTATTTTAAGAAGTGAGAGGAGCATTTAATCACCTACAAGAGTGGTGCATCAAAATTACATATTGATTTCTTTTTGGTTAGAAATCCGAACAGAAGAATTGTAAAGTGATTCTTGGGGATGGGGTGACTATCTAACATAGAGTACTTATTCTTGATGTAAGTTTTAAGAATATCAAACAAAAGTATCATCAAGTTATAAAACCCAGGGTTAAATGGTGACAATTAAAGGGTGAGAAGCGGGAGTTATTCAAAAGGACCCTTTTAGAGGAAGGAACCTAGGAGTTGTAGGGAAATGCAAACATAATGTGGGAAGAGATAGCTATAAGGGTTCGTATGGTAGCTAAAGCAATTTTAGGAGAATCTAAAGGACGTGGTCAGAGAGATAAGGAAACTTGATAGTGGGATAAGAATGTGCAAGAGAAAGTCAGACAAAAAAGAGATTGTTTTAAGGCCTACTTTTACAAGTTGTTTAATGAGGGAAGCGAATGTGCGACTTAAGACTTACTGGACTTGCTAATTAGTGAAGATGATCAAAATTTGGTTTTGTACCGTAGGATCTGCATTAGAGATATTAAGGCAGCTCTCAAGAAAATGAACAATGGTAAAGCCGTTGGACCTAATGATATTTCTATTGAAGTTTGAAAATGTTTAGGCAAGAAAGGTGAATTGTGGCTAACCAAGCTTTGTAATAAAATTTCACACTCTAAGAATATGCCGGATGATTGGAGAAGAAGCATTTTAGTTCCTATTTACAAGAATAAAAGAGACATTTAAAACTGTATAAGCTATAGAGGAATAAAACTTATGAGTCATACAATGAAGTTGTGGGAAAAAGTGATTGAACATAAGTTGAGGTTAGAGCCGGGAAAACGGGCCGAGCCTGTCGGGCCGGCCCTTTTAGGCCCTGAAATTATGAGGGCCGGGCTTGATATTTTTCTTTTAAAATGAGAAATAAGCCCTGGAGGGCTGGCCTTGGAGGGCCGCGGGCCAGCCCTTTTAAGCCCTTTTATAATTTTTTTTTATTTTTTAAATTTTTTATATAATATTAATGTTATTAATTTTTTACATTGTTAATAATATTTCAAATATTTAGTTATTATTATCATTTTAAAATTAAATTTAGTTTTAGACAATAATTTATCCAATTAAATTTTTAAAAAGTGGGTTAATTTGGACTTTAATAATGATTTGATTTATATTATATGCGTTGATATTTTTAAACTATATATATATATTTGATAATAGAATATTTTTATACTTATATAACTTGTGATTCTATAATTTGAATTAGAAATTCATGAGTTTCAACAACAATGTTTCTCTCATTAAAGTAAAATAATAGTTAGATTGCAAAGTTTAAAAATAAAATTCTTATAAAGAAGAAAAACTTGATATTTTTGTTACGAAAGAAAAGCATACTTATGAAAAAAAATAATTAATTATAGTGATGATGAAGTTTCAAAAGATTAATGATAGTGTTTATTTATTGCACAATTGCATTATAGATAAAACTTTTAGATGTTGTTATCTTGTTAATGAATGTTTTAGATGTTCTTAGATGTTGATGAATATTTATATATGATAATATTTTATATTTGTGACTTAATTTTATTCATATTTATGTCTTTTATTAATTATTTATTGGTTTATTTTATTTTTATAAAAAATATGATAAATATAAAAAATAGTATTTTTTCTTAAACGGGCCAAAAAGCCCGCGGGCCGGGCCTAGCAAATTGGGGTATTTTTAAAATTTCAGCCCTAGAGGCCCGGCCCTTTTAAACCCGCTAGCCCTGAAGGGCCGGCCCTGATTCCCGGCTCTAGTGGAGGTTAGAGACTTCTATTTCAAAGAACCAATTTGGATTCATGTTGGGAAAATCAACAACTGAAGCAATCTATTTACTAAAAGGGTTAATGGAAAGATATAGGAGTAAAAGAAAGGATTTACGTATGGTTTTTATTGACTTGGAAAAAGATTATGATCGTATGCTAAGAAAAGTACTTTGGAAGGATTTAGAAAAGAAAGGTGTATGGGTTGCTTATATTAAAGCTATACAAGATATGTATGAGGAGGTAACTACTAGTGTAAGAATGCCTAGAGGTGAGATAAAGGATTTCCTCATTCAGATTGGTCTTCATCAGGGATCTTCTTTGAGTCCTTAGTTGTTTAATATTGTTGTGGATGTTTTAACCAAGTTTATTCAAGAAAGAATCCCTAAGTCTATGCTCTTCACAGATGACATAGTCCTCATGGCAAAATCAAAAGAAGAGATTAAATCTAGATTGGAGTTATGGAGAAGGACTTTGGAATTGAAAGGTTTTCGCTTGAGCAGGAACTAAACAGAATATATGTATTGCAATTTTGGGAGGACGCAAGGCAATAGTGATTTGGAAGTGAAGATAAGGGATCAAATTATTCCTCAACTATCAAAGTTTAAATACCTAGGATCTATCGTACACGAGGATGGTGAAATTGATGGAGACGTTTCTCATAGAATACAAGCTAGCTAGTTAAAGTGGAGGAAGGCTACTGGAGTTATTTGTGATAAGAAGGTACCTGAGAAGTTTAAAGGAAAATTTTATTGGACTGTTATAAGACCAACTATGTTGTACAGTAGTGAATGTTGGGCGATAAATGGAAAACATACAAGAGCACAAAGTTGGGGTAGCAGAAATGAGGAAGTTGAGATGGATGTGTGGTCATACAAGAAAGGATAAGATTCGAAATGAAAATATCAGAGCAAGAATCGGTGTAGTACCTATCCAAGAGAAAATGGTTGAACATCGTTTAAGATGATTTGACATGTGCAAAGAAGGCCATTGAAGACCCCGGTGAGACGAGTAGATCAGACATTATGGAGTCCTATAAAAAAGGGCAAAGGAAGACTGAGAAGAACGCTCAATGAGATTATTAAACGAGACCTTCTAGCCAACAACATATTTAAGGACTAGGTTGTTGACAAAGCATGATGGCGTCATGTGATTCATACAATCGACTCCACCTAGTGGGATAAGGCTTCTTATTGTTGTTGAGGAAGTGAAATTTAATGACTTAAATATATTTTAACACATTCAAGATATCACAAAAAATTATTGTGAATATAAAGTGAAATATAATTTCAATGGATAAAATAAAATATGACCAAATTAAAATTTATTGTATTGTGACAAGATTAAACAAAATAATTACATAATTAATTAACTAATAAGTTATGAATAATTTGATCTCTGATTGTGTCATGGACATGATTCATATGCTATAAAGGTTGTGATGTTATATTTGAAGACAATGCTTGACTAGCTCATCTTCTTTTATTATAGTATCATTTTAAGTTTTTAGGAAATAGCTGTCCAATCTCGAACATCTTCTTATAAAGTTATGAATGGTCATTATTATGCAAACCATGTATACTTGTATTTGTAACTCTTAACTACGGATATAAGGTTATTCATGACAGATCAAATATGTATTAAATAAATGAAGCATATAAGTACGATAAAAGGCAAAATCGATCCATTAGAAAGGCCAGTGCTCTACCAAAAATCATCCCCAAAAAACTTCGACTATTATGCGATGGATTACTAAAGTGATAACATTAATTGAGAACTGTTACGTGTTATTCAAATTGTTTCCCCATGCTCCTAAAACAGAGGAGAGAAGTGAAGCGTGAGAATATTCTTGTGAGTCACCAATAATTGCCTATAAGCCTGATTAACTAAAGAAATAAGCAGGAAAAAGGAACTTCTGAAAAAACCAGGTTCAAATCAACTTCTGGCCTTTAAGTGATATGAGTCAACAGCTTTGCCAAACACAACCATCTTGGCCTAAACATGTTTAACCCTCTAAAACTCACTGATTTTAGATCCAATCGCCCTTCCAAACACATATTAAATGGGTCAACGTTTTCTTTTCTGGTCCATAAGCTCAGTTTCAATTTGAATAAACTCCTCAGATTAGCTTATCCAAAATGTACGTTTGCATCTGGCTTTTGATCTCCTATCAGATACCCCAACAGCCCTCCCAAACAGTCCATGATTTTCCAATTAGGCTTAATGTAAAAATAAGCTACTTTTGGGCCAGAAAACATTGACCCAAACAAGCACTAAAAAAATAAGTTAAGTTAGTTATTTGTAATAAATATGTGTTGTTTTTTCTAAAATATCTTTACTAATTAAGTGTATCAGTTATAATTATTATTAAAAGGACTACCTTGAAAAAAAATAGATAAGCATGAGAAATAAAATAGATTAGGGTCTTATATTTAGGATTAAAATAAAAGTAAAATAAAATCGTATATTAAAAAGCGCAGATAGTAATTTAAAATATATATATAAAAAAAAAAGCATAGCCAAACTTAAGCAAGTCTAGGCTGTTCTTGCGTAGTCTTCAGCTATATTCGAAAACTATACATCCTCTTTGCTGTTTGTTCTCCACATGATCTGTTTATACATACATTGTGCTGTTTGTTCTCTACATGATCCGTTTATACATACATTGCACATAGGGGTATCCTAGTGTCATCCAAGGGAAAATCATGGTAGAAAAAATAATTAATAAAAAAATCTCAATGACAGGTATGCAGTATGGATTTGTTGCCATTTCCTTATTGAAACTTGTTATTCACTTATTATGAAATTTTTTTATAATTACATTTATTTTTGAAGCCCCATAGTAATTTTCTCTTTTTTATTTTTACTATAAAATATTATGCAATGTAAGGATAAAAATAAATAATCGGTCTGACTAGACGACTCTAGGATGTCTACTTTTACGTCTATAATCTTTAAATTCCATTATCATCATCATCATCTTGTTTATGATAATAACACACGAATCTGCATATTTATTTCTTCTTTGTTCAAAGCGCTCAGTTTCATAGTAGTGTTAAAAAAAAAAAAAAAGTTCATGCTGCTTTGGCGTACTTTGGGCATATTTTATATTATTAGGCTAACTGAGGCTTAGCATATTTTAATTGCATAATTAATCAATTACTGTTTGATTTATTATTGCCATTTTTATTTTGAGATACGGGGGTGCAGTTGATTCTCATTTTGTTTGCAGAGAAATTCATCCAACATATGACGAATTTGCAGCTCACGGTGGTTTTGTGGTTTTAATTTTAATATTTAGTTCGAATTTCTCATCTCTCCTGTGATTGTGACTTGTGATTTTGAATTATACTGTTTCAGTAGTTTTGAATTTGCATGACTAAATTTCTAATTATATTTATCTGAGAGTCACTTCGGATTTATCCCTAAGTTATATATCTATTTATTTTCTGTTTATTCCCCTATTTATTTTGCATTTTATATATTTATATTCTCTTGTATGCTCAAACAATAGAATTGTCATTCTCTACACGAGTTGTTAAGAAAATTGGCACATTATTTTAATATGGGAAAAATATAAATCCTTAAATTTATATATTTAGTATACTTTTATGAAATCAAATGAGAATAAAAATAACTAACAAGTGATTAGTCAAAATGGTAAGTAATCTCACCTTTTATAAGGATGAGAACACAAATTCGATTTTCGAAAAGCGTCCTCGTCAATAGAGTCAACCCATTAAACGACGCATTCTATCTCCTTAAACTCGGATTAGTTGGCTGCTTGGATTCCTGGCCCAAAGAAGGTCAGGTCCATTTAAGGTGCTGGATATTGGGCGGGTGAAGTACCCCCGTACCACCGGAAAAAAAGAGAATAAAAGTATAGGGAGAATTATAATCAAATTCTAAAAAAGACATAATTACTAATAGGTTCTAATAACAACCTAAACAGTTTGTAATGACAAATTCTTCCCAAATATACTTTTATTACTTGAAAAGCATCAACAACATCAATAATAAAAGTTAAAATTTCGCACTCCACACTGCAAGTAGTATCTCAACTTTATGAGGTGACTATTTTGAGTTAAAATTTTTTAGTTATTGAGTAATTTAAATTTAAATTATTTGAAGTTAAATATGTACATTCCTCAAATATTTTCTTTCCCTCCCATTTGTTTTAACCAAACAAAAGAATGAGAGCACCTCATCTCCATCTTTTTTGAACAAACGACACTTCCCCCCAACTAACCAAACTGTTACTCTTTGCATCTCTCTTTCTTTCAACTTTAGAAGCGTTTAAAATTCAAAGAATTATCCTAAAATGCATTAATTATTCAAGCGTTTACCAGTAATAGTAAACTAATACTATACAGCACTCTTCATCATATGGAAGCATTAATACAACAAGTACTACAGACAACCAGAGCAGCCACTACTGCTTAAATCCCAGATCCATTGAAAAGTGCCTTCTTAAACTAATTAGAAACAGAGGATATGTAGGGGTTCTCATTAATTTGTGCGTTAGACTGACAATAGCTAAAGACGAAATGAGTAGGCTTACAAAACGGGTACCTAATACGCCTAAAGAATAACATCTACTCCTTTTATGGCTGTAAAATCCCTCCTCCCATGATGACATTTTCATGCTGCTTTCTGCATTATGATAATTCAACGAATTTAAACACACAGATTAGTGCTACAACATTGAAGACTAGCAGTTTCAAATGTGGGGGGCATCTCATACCTGCATTGGAAGGTACAACTTGAATTCTGGCGGGAGCTCCTCTTCAGAGTAGAGGCGATCGGAGAAATATATCCTTCTCAGGCGGCAGTTTGCATGGACCTGAACTCGCAGAGTCTCCATGTAGTTGGTGCCATAAGCTCTCTTGGTCAAATCAACCAGGTTCAACTGGATTTGATTCCAGCCGTCATCCATTTTCAGTGGCATGGTGCAAATGTACGGCTTCACTCGAGTCACAGCCTACATGATGTGGAAACAATCAATCGTGTATGTGGATCTTCGAGAAAATCTATATATAGTATAAACAGGAAAAACTCTGACAAGTCATACTATTCGTGAGCTATGAACACTATGGACTTGTTTCTCACTTCCTATCACGCATTGGACCCAAACTAATTTTAAGACATAGACGGTATCTATGCGTGGCCATGCAACTAGCTATATATTTATACACCAGTAACAGTTTTTGTATTCAATAAAGGGCCATCTTTTGCAATGACAGAGTTAGTGATTTAAAAATAACAGGACAAGCTGATTGAGTAGAACACAACAACTAATTTTTATCCCGTAATTGAATTACTAAAATCATGCGACGAAGAAAATGACATTTTTATTCTCTCTTCACTTGTGCAAGTAAAAACATTCAAATTCTATTCTAACACAACAGGAAGTAGGATTGTGTTCTCCTGCATTATTCTCACATGGAATAAGTTGCCAACAGCAAACTGAGAATGTCAAATTCTAAAAGTATAAATAAGACAATATAATACACATGAATTCACGTTAATATACCCCTTAATCTATTTGAGAGCGCAAGCAATGTTGATGAATTAATTTCATCACAAACGAAGGTAATGAGAGCAAAGACGTGTTTTCTCTTTAAAACCAAGACTCTTCTCAAACTTTCTAACAAGTACAGCAACCAGAAAAGTCATCATGCCAAAATACTACTAATAAAAAATCTCTTCACGGAGGATAAGGACACAATCAGGCACCAAAACACACAAAGGAAAATTTGAACGCCTGCAATATCTTTAGGAAAATCAACAAAAAGCAAAAACAAGGGCAAACTTACAGACTTGGAAATTTGAAGCCCGAAATCTTCGTCTCACATTCTTATCATCCAGAATTTGAATCTCAAATGTAAAGTACTTCTTTAGATTCTTCACAATCATAACCAAGAACGGAAGTTTTATACCAAGTGTTGCAGCTGGATCTGCAGGACATGTGATGTATGTGGATTGGATATTGGATCCAACTATTTCAAGTACATTGGACTGTATGTCTTCATCCTGTGGTCGTTTTATATGGCCATTGACAACTATAAAATAAACCCCACACAATATATAAGTCACACGGCATTTTAATCTGGTATAGACCAAGCAAGGGGGAAAAAAGGTACCCTCAAGAACATCAGAGATAAAAACGCTTCCTTGTTTTTCAAAAACATATTTATATAAGTTTTTATTAAGGAGTTAGGCAAAGCTTTTAAATAATAACAATAATAATTCTTTGTTTCTGAGCTGTTGCAGATGCACTTTTTTCGACAGAACGCAATATTCATATGACAATAAATGAATTTTAATAATAGAGAAAAATTGGCATTATGACTCAACTTCCTGATGATTGCAAGACAATTGATTGCAAAACTAGCTCTAAATATTATCATTGGATATTGCAAACCATAAAACACTCACCTTCCTTATCCCATATCTGTAGAGGTTTACTCCTATAAAATACAAGCAAATAAGAATGTCAACATCGTCATATAAAGTATTCAACATTGAACTTTGAAACAAGTATTATAGACCAGAATACTACATACCCAAGGCTATATAAGATGGAAAGAAATCCAGACTGGAATGTATTCTTAAACATTTTCTGCAATATCAAAAGCCAAAGCAATATCAACATGACGACACCAAAAAATTAAAATCCCAACACCAGCTTTCCAACCCAAAAAAAAGAAACACGCACCCCTTAACAATTTCACCAACAACCTGATCCACAAAAGAACAGAAACTATTTGGATAAAAGAGAGAAAAATGCGACTGGATTCAAGGGATGCACAATAGACAAACCAGACCAGGTCAGTGGGTGATCCATGGTTTGGTTTGAAAATAGGTTCAGGCTGGACAAGGCTGTCCGTTATCTAGTACAGCCTGAGCTTAGCCTGGCACAAAACTCAGCTGGACTTGGGGAACCGGTCCACCAGACCAAGACTGTTTTTCCCCTTTCAAAAGATTTGGACCTTTACAACCTCATGAAACGGTTTAAAATTTTAGATTTTGTAACATCATAGAATATAAGAAAGGTGAAATTTTAAAGAACAATAAGCCAAGAAAAGTAACTTCAGTTAGAAACTAATTTCATAACCGAATATAAGTGTAGAATTAGGAAAAAAAACACAAATAGAAAGATATGAGCAGATTGGAGGCATTAAAATTGAATTCGTTGTATAAACATTTGAATCAGTCTACATATTAGTTCCTTTGTAGAAGAAGAGACCTCATGCATCATTTACAAAAATCCATCACAATCTTTTGAAACTCTGGTATTTCCTCCTCTAGCCAAGTAGCGCAACAGTTAATATTCATTTAAGGTTCACCATAATCATTTGAAAACGATAACGGTAGCATCAGGATCAAGGTAAACATAATCATAGGGAGGACTTATATTACATGCTCCCACTGAAATCTTTGAAATACGCACAGTTGATATAATAAACACTTTAACGAAGATGCCCTAGTAAGCCAATTGATTTGGGCAACTCCTCCAAGCCACGGAAGAATCACAATGATCACACTCTCGCTTTTATGGTCTTCCAATTAATTAAAAATGAAAAAAATTAAAACAAATCAAGAAACCTTGCGACAGCGGCCGACGCAGGGTTGTCGATGAACACATATGACTTGGGGAACAAATTCAATTCAATTCTAAATTCAAAGTCAGGTTGGACAAATCAAACTCACCGGATTTTGGGACAAGACAAAGCCCTAGGGTTCGTACCTTCTTCAGACGGAGAACAACCACGTAGGGCTGACGACGACGGACGGCGTCCCACGGCGAGCTTGACAAGTGTAGAATGCCAAACGAAATATGAATCTGCTGCCCCCACCACCAGACGAGAGGGTACCTTTGTTGGGGTTATAAAATTGAATCAAATCAGATTAAATCCTTTCCTAGTAATTAGTAAATTGTGGACACATGGCATCTGCGCGACCTATATTTTTAAACAGGGTCAAGCTGCGCCCAGCATCCCGAATTATTTTCCCAGATACATCTAGTGTCCCAAAGTAATTCTTGGTGCATCTAGTGTCCCAAACTAATTAAAACGGTATATCCATATCCTGGGCTAACAGAAAAGTTAAGTTTGACCGTTAGTTGACCGAAAAATCTGACGTGTGGACACATAGGCGTCTAATGTGTATTATCTTGACAAGTTAAGGTGAGCCCAACATCCTAAACTATTTTCCCAGGTATGCCCAATGTCATAAAGTAATTTTTGGTACATCCAGTGTCCCAAACTAATTAAAACGGTGCATCCACATCCTAGGCTAAAACGGTTCGAAAAATCTGACGTGGCGGACACGCAGGCGTCTGATGTGTATTATTTTGACTGAAAATTCAATTTATTTCCTCCTCTTTTACCATTTATCTTCTGCCAGTTTTTAAACTTAAAAAAAAAAAAAAAAGACCACCGATCTACCCTCTTAAATCCTGGTACATATACCACTCATTCCATCACATCCTTGTCTTTAACATTTTATCCCATTTCTTCCACCACTCTGATTTGAAACCACAACTGCTGTTACAGCACACTTCCATCTTCATCTCTGTGGACTCCTCATTCGACTCGCATTTGTTTTCCTCCTCGTAGAACATAGTAAACTTCCCCTTAGTCACTCCATCGATATCATTGTCGCCTTCTGAGAAAACACCCGCCACCACCAGGCTCGTCTCGGGAGCTTTAGTCAAAATAATACACATCAAACGCTTGCATGTGTGACAACCGCTCTTTCAAAACCATTTTAGATTAAATCCAACAATTTATTTGAATGATTAACCATGATAGAAAAGAAGAAAACTTAAAATTTTAAAATCGCTATCATGGTTAAAAGAAATAAACTTATAATAAGAGTAACATCGATCGTTACCTTGGGCCTTGGACTTCCAAAGTCCAGAAACATCATTCAACCATTAGCCCAAACCAACTTATATTTTCAACATACGAACTGATAAATCAGTTTAATATAAACTATAGAGCTCATTAGTCAAAAGTCAACACTTTCAAAGGAGCGTTACACGTAGAGTCTAGAATGTCTCGGGCCTCCTCACGCCCTATCATACCAGATAGTAGTAATTAAAAGTATTATTTTACATCATGATAGTAGATGAGCCCTATGTGGCAATATATAACAAGTCAGCACATAGAACAAAAGCAGGGAGGCTATACAAGCTATAACAGCACACTATGCCTCTGGAGCCTTCCCTGATGGGCCACCACCTGAACTATCATCTGAAAATGTTAAACCACGGGGTGAGACAAACGCCTCAGTAACCAACTTTCCAACTCATCATACATACTAACATGTGCTCGTGAGGTGTCAAGTGGGATAATTATTAAATCTCAATATATATATCAATGAAAATACAAATATGTATATTCAAATAATCTCAATCATCCAAATCCTCATTACGGGAGCTAACACACAAGCCACATAAGTCTATCCCTCCCTATAGGGGATCAAACCGACCTATAGGCCTATCCCACACTTTGGGGGATGATTAAATAGTCACAAAGATCCATCCCTTATTACAGGCCTATCCCACACTTTGGGGACGAATAAAAAAGCCACAAAGGTCTATCCCTTACTCTAGGGACGAAGGAAGAAGCCCACCAATGTGCACCAATGGCGGCCTTACCACGTGGTAGGATAGCGCTCAATCCAAAATCCAAATAACAACCAACCATTCACAATATAATAAAAATGTCTCAATATTTTCCCAGTATAATCCATAAGATATAAATCATATATCTTTTCCAAACTTCTCAATCACAATTCCAAAAATCTCACAAGACAATTTTCATAGCTCAAAAGATATAACATATCTATTCAAGTTCCAAATATCAAATATTATTCTAAAAACAGCAAAATACTCACAAACAACATATTAGCACATATAACAAGTGGAAAGTGGTTACCTCTCGCCAAAGCAATACTAAGGATTACCACAAGGTCAATCCTTTGCTCAACCAATAATTAATCTAAAATATCTTCAAAACTTAGCCTTCTCCTTCACGAGGACTGCTGCTACGCTCTTTCTATTTCTCTCTCTGCTCTCTTCTCTCTCTCCTCGCTCTCTCTCTCTCTCTCTCCCTCTCTCTCTCACACGTCTGTCCCCTTCTGCTCCTCTCCCTTTTATGCTGCAACTTCTAACTACCCTTTACCATTTTTCCTTCGTGCAACTTACTTTTCCTCCCCAAAGTCTTCCTTCTCTCCCCCTAAGTCTTCCTAATCCCATTTTTTCCACACGCTACTACCCCATTTTCCACTCTCTCACTCTCTCCAAAATTTCCACCGTAACATTTCAACTTTCCACCAACTTTTGGTGGAAAGTTGACTCTATTTTTTTTTAATTTTTTTTTTAATAGGATATTACAGCATGTCCTTCATGTAGGATTTTTCGGTTAGCATTCAGCTGAATCAGCAAGGTAACGGTTTTAACGAGACTTTTCTGTTAGCCTAGGATGTGGACACACTGTTTTAATTAGTTTGGGACACTGGATGCACCAAAAATTACTTTAGGATACTAGGCGCACCTAGAAAAATAGTTCAAGGTGCTAGGCGCACCTTAGCTCGTCAAAAAATACACATCAGACGTCTACGTGTCCGCCACATCAGATTTTTTCAGTCAACTAACGGTCAAACTTAAGCCCGGGATATGGATCCACCGTTTTAATTAGTTTGGGACATTGGATGCATCGAAAATTACTTTAGGACACTGAGTGCATATGGGAAAATAGTTTGGGGTGTTGGGTGCACCTTAACCTTTTTAAATATTCATGAAGATTAAGCATAACCTCTTAATTAAAAGAACCACGAAGTTTGATTACTTGTAATCTATGTTAATTTTCCAAAGCATTTCTTTTAATTATTGTATTAAAAAACCATTTCTTTTTCTAATTAATACGTAAAGTTTTAAAAAAAATATAAATTTAAAATACAACGTAAACTGAGCAGAAAGAGTATACTATGGGCTGAACAAAATTAAAATCATGATAAATGAATTATGATAATAAAAGATTTGTTTTAAATCTATGACAAAAAGGAGATTTTTAATTTAATGCGCAGAGAATTTCTTTTTGCTACGTATAGCCATTCTCCTGGAGTATTGGGCACTGAATAAATTTATTTT
>NW_021633096.1:0-45018 GCF_004799145.2 Neltuma alba | reverse complement strand
TTTATCTCAAATATAAATAGGAGCGGACAATCCAACATCAGAGGCCCTGACTGATTACGAATACAAACAGATCATCTGCTTTACTCTGAGTACTTCTATTGAACTGGCCTTTTGGCCCTCAATAAGTTACAACAAATGTTACAAATCAATGAAAAATCAATCACAAAATCTTTGACATTTCCTCTCAGAATTTTATTGGGTATGCAATTTGCAGGACTAAGAAACTGCCATGCTATACAGGAAAAATTTTTCCAGTTTTCAAAGAGGAAATATCATCCTCGGTATTATTTCCAGATGGGTATGTTGGAACAGGTCGGCCAGAAGTGTTTTGAACCTATCTTCCTACCATATAGTCTTTGGAAGCCTGAATTTCAAGGCTCTTGAATAAACTAAAAATCATAGATCATCAAATGAAGTCGGGTTGGCCGGTTGATGTTAAGCAACGATGCCACATTCGACTGTTGGGATCCACCAACCTAGGATGAGATATTACTTCTGGTATGGGAAGGTAAGCATAGTGAGTGTTACAAATGCCTACTGTTATGCCACTGAATCCAGCAAAAGCACCATGAACCTGCAAAAACCATCAATCAAATATCAGATATACAGCAATACGCCCATGTGTTCATGTTTCGATGTTACAATATTCAATATTTCACTATCCTCTGTTCTCGAATTCCCAAACCCTGTAATATTTCAATGGAACATTCCCTCCCGTTCCATTATTCCCCATCGAAACATAAGATAGACTTACAGCATTTTGCCCAAGTACAGTGCATAGAATTCCATCTGATGCGTTTGCTCTACATGCGCGGATCATGTACGTTGGATCAATATATTTCACATCAGCATGAACACCAATGTCCTTGAAATATTTTTGGTCTGAAATATAGAAACTCTAAGTATAAATGTTCTTTTTTTCGGAAAATATATTGTAAACTATAACATCTATCTATTCCCACTAAGCAGCAAAAAACAATTACAGTTACTCGAAATACAATCTCAACTTAGATGCATCCTTAAAAAGAAACGCATATGTAAGTTTATCATTATACATCATAAATATACAAATACCACATATATATTTATATTCAATGGAATAAATCAAGCATATATTAATTTTAACATAAATGGGACCGCACAGGGTGAAGAGTATGGTTCTCTTCCCCATCCCCCTATTCTTGGCGGGGTAATCTATCCCCGAATCCCTGCTTGGGGCCACCTATCAAGGTTCCTTGTGAATAGGGGAAATCGCCATCCTCGATAGCATCTAAAAGACAGACACACAGTCAAATTTTACTAATTTCAATGGAAATCTTAGTGGCTAAGGAGTTCTACCACACGTGTTTGCAGCGCATTTTGATCAAAGCATACAACTTAGGATGTAGAAAACGAAAAATAAGTATAATTAAGCAATTTAGCATAACTCAAAGAATCCAGGCTGTAAAACAAGATGTGCTTGCAAGATGTTTTTTTATGTTGGCAAAAATTATCATGCTTAGAGCAGAGAGCTATTTTCCACAATGCATATCTTCTATCACCGAGTTTCAAGTCATGCAATCACAAACCTCTTGTTGAATGTGTACACCAATGTCTCCAAGGACAGCATTACCCGATGCATCAGTTGCATTAATCTTTTGAAGTAAATCCTGCATCAAGAATAAATCTTAGAAAGTTTAAGTGTCTACCTCTAGTTTAATAATCAACAAATAAAATTTCAGTATCAGTTAAAAATAATAATCATTTCTGTATCCGTTTCCTTTAGCTCAACGTAAGACTAAAAATCACCTGTCCAGCTCCCTCTGCTACACACAGTACAGCTGATCCTTTTTTTTCTAAGAGGTACTTGAGATGATTTAAGACTCCATGTGGTCCATGTAACTTGAACGGAACCTAGAACCACACCCAGTAACTTGTGGTGAACTATAGTAATGACAAGGAAAACAGAAAACCCATCAATTATTTCTGTTATTATAATTACATACCTCAGGAATCAGGCATATGTCAATCTGTCCGCTAGCTAGAGACGCATGCATCGCTATAAAGCCACTGCTACGACCCATCAATTTCACAACCCCAATTCCATGATATGCACTATGTGCCTGATTGAGAAGAGGCAAGAGATGGAAAATATTTCAACACGCACCAACTTGAAACCAATAGTGGATAGAGCCAACATCATTCAGAGCGATAAATTTACCTCAATGTATGCAGAATTTATTGCTCTTTGTGCTTCTTCAACAGCCGTATCAAAGCCAAAAGTTTTGTCCATCAGTAGAATATCATTGTCGATGGTTTTAGGCACTCCAACTACTGCTACCCTAAGCCGCCTTTTGCGGCACTGAAAGAACAAAGATTGAGATTCATCACAGGCAAGCTATAAAAATCCAGTGGAAGAGGGCATGATCATAGATTTGCTGCTCAAACTTTGAACAGTTTTAAAATATATATGAAGACCTTCAACATCACTCATTAATGAAACTTTTTACAGACATTATTACTATGTAGTTTAATTTTTCAGTTTTTAAAAGAAAAGAGTGAGTCAAAAGAAATTGAGAATCCAACATTTCTGTGAATATCCAATGTAGTATGTTTCCAAGTTCAGGCCACCTCAGAAAGTCCATCATAGCACAAAATTATCCATATCAAATGCAATTGGTAAATACAGGGCTAAGGATTACTAACCTCATTGTGAATTGCATTGGCACCAGCATGTGTACCATTTCCACCCAACACAAAAAGCATGTTGATCCCCCTTTCCTGAAGTCAATAATACATAAATCAGATAACACCGTCCAGAGGAAACATGCCATAAAGTTTAATTCATGGACCGATGGATCAGTTAACCACCTCCAAACTATCCACTATTTCATTTACACTTGGTCCTCCTCGGGAAACTCCTAACAAACTTCCACCAGAAAGATGAATATTCTGAACCACCTTCCTGGACAGCTGAGAATGTAACAGAAAAAAAGTCATGAAAAGGAACTTGTTTTTTCCTTAGCGTTACAATTGAGGCTCATGTTTATGCAAATTAGTTATTGAACCAACGTCAGCAAGGAAATAGCCTGAATTTACCGGAACTTCTGTCAATTCTTGGTCAGAAAATCCACGATAACCAAAAGGAATCCCCACAATTTTTGTCACACCATAGATTTCTAGCGTGATTACAATCTGCAGCACATTCAATATAGAAGAGAACCGTAAGAAACTTCAACAGACCATGATAATGAGAACAAGGTTACCACAGAAGCCAAAGTGGGAAGATCCTTGAGTATGAACTACAGAATAATATACATGTATTAAGCTAACTGCTAAATATATTAGGTGGCAGCATTTATAGAGATTGTAAAGCAGCTATACAAGGTCAAAGAATACATTTCAGGTGATGACTAAGGCATTAGCTAAGGCGGTAATCACTTTGCTGCTCAGGATGATATCTCACGTTTATGAGAATACAGTCAATAAAATAGAATTTATTGCAATAGTGGTGTGCAGCATTAAATTCAAGATTTCTTGCCAAAATTTTCTTTTCACACAAGGTAAAAATGTTAAATCTTTGTGCAAAGCATCAATAGAAAACTCACCTGTCTGATGACATCATTAAGACCAGGGCAGAGCCCTCCACAGGTTACAATCGCAGCCTTGACATCTTCTGGTTGAAAGTAAATTTTTTCACGAGGCCCAGCTCGATGAACCCTAAAAAGATATTAGAACATTTTACCAGGTGATAATCTCAAAAAATAACATTGTTCACTTCAAGCAGATTTAAAAGGCATTGAAACACAGAATTGCACGATGAACCTCAAATACGGTAAACCAGAACAAAATAAAATAGTAACCACTGCTTGTATGAGAATTCACTAGTATCTCTTTCTTTCTGTTCTGACTGAGAAGAGAAGCGATGCAACCATTACGATGTTCAAAGTCTACATCCCACACATCTGCTAATAGGTTAAGGCCCTAATTTGTTTGCTAAGCATGAACAAATGGTGTTTCAGAATTGTGTTCTGTCAAAGAAAACCTGTTATTTTTCTCTGCTGCTATGAATACCAATATGGAATCTATTAACTGTGATACTGTCATATTTAATTTATGCCTTGCCTCCTTCAAGACAGAAACCACTTGCTGAACACATTGATAACAGAAATATTGCTAAAAGCATATTTGATTGAAACTAGATATCCTTGCATTGATAATAATGCAAAATTCAGAGATCGGGGAAGAATGTACATTACTAGGCCAAAACTTCCGAAAAAAATGGCAGGTTAAATTACGACCCATACATGAATACATAATTGGAATTGGCATGCATTACCTACAGAATAAAATCATCAAGATATTGTGCTGCCGTAACTTCCTACAACAGGGCAAATGACTTCTCAATGACCAAAATTTCCTCTTGATTTTAGTGAGATATGAATATTTTTCATAATCAATTTAGTATAATGTGTTCTTATTACCCATCTTCTGAGACAATAATACCCGTTCAACCTCTCTCATTTCATTAAATGATAAAAACACCTAACGTATTAGCAGTTGCCATAACCCAGTATTAAATTGGGGAAGCAAAGATTTTACCATTGTTCTACCCATGAACAGCCAGGATCAATGCACACAGCACCAGCAGATGTAGGTGACGAATAGTATATTGTCTGAAAGATCAAAGCAAAAGGAGAATCAAACCCCCATCTTTTACCCAGTCGTTGCATCTCAATAAAATTTCATAGATATCAGCAACTCACATGCCGAAGCAAGAAAATGCCAATAAGCTTTTTCCTTACAATATCAATACTGATCGCTAAATGAATGAATACATATAAGCTTTCTTACAAAGGCTGACAGATTTTCAAAGAACATAGGAGTGGAGTAAAACATGACCCAGCAAAAGGAAGTACTTTGATTTAGAGTGAAATTAAAACAAAATGAAAGCTCAAGAATCACGAATGAAAAAATTTAAAAAGTTGAACAGTAAAAAAGAAGACAACCCGGGACACAAGAGACATCGGCGGACAACAACAAAACAGTATTAACAGCCAATCAACTGCCTCTACCCAACGCTCTGAATGTCAAATAACATCAAAGATGAACGCAAATATACCTTAAGAAGCACTCTGTCATTGTTATTAATGTATCCATGCCACTCTTCATCAGAAGGATAATTGCCAGGAAAATCTCCAGTTATGGGAGTTCTGTGACACAAAACACAAGCAATTCAGACCACAGATTCCACAATGCGTGCCTATTAAGCCTCCCTCAGAGATAGGAAAAAGTACAAGACCAGAACAAGCAATTAACCTCATCTTGAGACAAAACGTGGAGGGAATAGGAAGATCATCTGGGAAGACATCTGTAATATGAGGAAGTCGGAAACGGGCCTCGAAGTCCTTCTGGAACTTGGCTTTCCAATCAGGATCACTGAAATCAATGGATGAGTCGGAGATAGTACTGGTGCTCTGACTCTTGAGCTCTGAAGAGACACGAACTTTCCTTGGTACCCTGGCGAGTTTCAATGTGGGGACTCGACCATTGGACTGGGGGAAGAGCAGGCCTCCATGAAAGCGGCTAGAAGTTAGGTGGGGAAGGAAGAGTGAGTTTGGGGGTGATCACGTGCGAGATAGTACCCATCAAAAGAGAAGAGATTTCAGTGAATGGAGATCTCAGAGGAGTGATTCAGAGCTGAAGAGATGTATGCAAAAATCGAGGGAAGGAATGAGAGGGATCGGAGAAAACGAGGAAAGGTAACACGCAAGCGGGGGTTGGAGAGTGGTTCTGACTTATAAAACCGAGGATCCTTTGTTTGAAAGAATTGCAACTCCTATATTAGGTAATACTATTCTGCGTAGGAATGTGAGTTGGCGCAGGCATGAACAATTTTCTGTTGAATATGTACCACGGTAAGTCTGATTGAAACAAGGAAACACAGTTTGATCATGCGAAGTTGTTATTGCTGTCACAAACTGGCAAATTCAGCAAGATACTATAAATCGCAAACAATCTTTCAAATCAGGAGTCCTTTGTTTTGCGGAAAACACAGTTTGGAGTTTTTTCTGACGTCCGGCGTTTCATTAAAATTAAGAAAAAAATTTTAAAAAAATTAAGAACCTTTCCTAAATCCTAGGAAAGGAAGTTGAAAAAAAGGAACTTTTAAATATGCCGTTCTTATTTATATTTAATTTTTAATTTAAAGTTTCTTTCTTGTGACAATTTGCTTTTGGGCGACCTTCTTGTGACATTTTTATGAAGAAGAAACTGGAAAAGTACAAAACAGGTTCTGCTTCTCATTGCCTCAATTTCGATCCTCAGTTTTTTGTGAGTGTTTTTCATTGATTGTCTGACAATCGATACTCGATAGAAACAAGAATCATATATCAAATAATCATCTGTTTAAAATATCTCTGCAAAGATACATTCAATTTAATCATTATAAGAGAATAGTATATTATATGATATTTTCATAATGTGATGATTACTGATTATTTGTGATGATATTTTCTAAAGATACTATTTGTTACTTGGTTTATTTTTGGGACACAACCCATGGGAAAAAAACTCAGTGGCACTCACACCCTCTTAAGTGGCAGGAGTTGTGAGCTAAAATTCTAAGTGGGAATGTTTACAAGTCAAACACTTTAATTTACAAGCAAATCTCTTTTAAAAAAATATTTGAGCATTTATAAGTCAATCCCGTATATATTATATAAATTCAATTGTAAAAAAATGTAAATATATGGATTCATTCGTCAGTCTAAAATATTAACTTGTAAATGTTAAAGTTTTAATTTCTGATTTGTAAACATGCGGAGTTTAAGTTGCAAATCTTAAAGATTGACTTGTAAATATTAAAATAGTAATGTGTCAATAAAAAAGATGTGTTTAAAAGAAAATATTTGTTATCATAAATGTCGCGCTCAGCACCAATTAAAGAAGGTAAACTTCATCCGAGGGCGTTTGTATCATTGTCTAGGGAAGAAATTATTTATTACGACTAAATCTCATGAGACTGAGAGCATTTTCTTAAACTGGTGAGACTTTCTTTCTAATTGGCACCTATTCATGATTTTCTTCTTAAAAAAACAAAAAAAAAGAAGGAAAAAAAGGAAAAGTTCCGGAACAGAATATTCCCATACTAGATTCGCATGTCCCTTGTAAAGTTATAAGCCTTTAGGCGAATTATTCAGCGTGACACCATATGATAAGATTAGTGTCATCCAATGTTAATAATGATTATGTACGTGTGTATCTCTGTGAAAGGACGAAGTTCACATTCACATTTAATGAAATGAAGATTTAACTTTTAAATAATTAAAGTCGAATTAAAAAGTGCTCCCAAAATCTGCCTGGCAACAGTTGAGACCTCATATGCACCAATCAAAGATTAAATCAGCAACACATATGAAGTAGATCCTTTTCACATGTGTCACGGGAATCATAGCGAATACTCTGGCTAGGCTAGGCTCTAGAATTGTCTAGTGTGGCAAAATTTAATTTTTCTGGCATTTAAGAAATTCTTATATGAGGGTATATGTCACGATGAATGAATGTACATGAGTATTGATTTTAATTATTTAAAAATTAAATTAAAATAGATAAAAATGTGGAAATTAATATTTAAATATATTTTGTCATGTTTGTTAAAAGTAGTAAAAAGTAAAAAACATGAGCTTAAAAGAACCACAGGCGCTTTAATTTCTAAGACAACGCATGAATTTCAAATACTACTCCGGTCCTAATTATAAGACCCAGTTGACTTATTTGAGGAGATTAAGAAGTAAGTTAAGATAGTTATTTGTAATAAATAAGTGTTGTCCTGCTCTAATAATTAGTATTATTTAATATGAAAATGTATAGTGATTAGAATTATTTATTTAGAACTTATCTTCAAATTAAAGTTGATGAAGGTATATAGAGAGACAAAAATCCTGCTAATTAAATGATTAGTTAGAAATATCATTATAGAAGGATTATCTTGGAAAACAAAAGACGAAATATGAGAGCTTAAAATGGACTAGTCTATAATTGACCAAATAAAAAGTCAAACGGAGTCTTATAATAAGGACCTGAGGTAGAGTTGAAATTGGGAAATGCGAAGTGGCGTTGACTGTGGCCAGAAGGTGGGAGTGGGGCGCAAAGTGAAGACAAAAGAAAAGAGATGATGAAACAGGAGAAGCCGAGAAGGGTTGACGAGGCAGCAGGCCTGCGCATGATTTGAGTTCGTATAATATGCCCACACACCAAGTCACCAACCCCTCTGCTTACCTTTACTCTTTTTTCTTCTTGGCTTGCAATAGCAAGACTATTGGAGTAAATTAATATGAAGCATTGCGGAGTACTAAATAAAGTTACTCTTTTTAATAATGATTTGAATGAATTTCAGGAGTGTTTGCCACGCCTAAAAAATGCTTTAAAAAACATATTTTCTTCCAAATTGACAAACGAGATTAATTCGGATCGAGTCATGTTAGGACCTATATAGGTGGTGATCCTACCATTTACGTTGTTGTTGTGTTCCCAAAAGATTGAACTCATAACCTTTGATTATCAACTTCTACCTGTTCATCTAAACGCTCCATACTCTTTGGTTCCTTACCTTTACTTAAGGAGCTGACGTTGGGTGTTGAGAAATGGATTGGGCCCAAAACTCTACGAGCAGGCCCATCTAACCCAGACACTCATGGGCTCTTGTCGCTTCGGGGAGAAATCTGGGAGTAGGGACTTATGACCCTTCTTAATCTTTTATTTGAACATCATACCACACTGCACTGAATACCCCCCACAGGACCAGGAATTATGACCCTTCGATCACCAGCCAAATTCACGACTAACCTCTCTCGAGTCTCAGTTGCCTAGGTTCTTCCGTTGGCCAATAAACAAATTACTGAGGTTCTTCCTTTTTTGACCGGGCAATTACTGAAGTTGATAAACTGTTTAAAAAAAGAAAAGCAAGCGGGGAATGAACTGGGATTGGGCTCCTAATAAGAGTTGGGTTTAACGGAAACGTCTGGTCCTTCATAACGTGACGAACTAAAGTTCAAATCATTATTAAAAGAGATACCTTGTTACCAAAAAAAAAAGAGATACTTATATTTAGTGCTTTACAGTGTCTCGAATAAAATTGTTTCTAATAAAAGGGCACCTATGCACAACAGCCCAAAAATTTGGATTGGGTTTATAATGCTACAAGCCGGCCCAGTTCCCAGTACTCGGCCCGAAATCCAACATAAACACGCATGGGTTGAAGTGACCCACTGCTATTCCAAATCTTTTATGTTATACGAAATATTAAATACCTGAACAAAAATTGTCTTCACAGATCCCTCTTTCTTTTTTTTCTTTCAATAAAAGAAGTCATTAGAATTTTAAACACATAAGGTGCGACATTTCTAGAGGTACAACCACACAAAATAGCAAAGGAAACGAATCCTGGGCACTATTTACACAATCCTAGTTTTCAGCGATATATTCATTAATGTTACCTGGCATACTTGTTGATGTTTAAGATTCTAAGGAAGGAGGAGGGCCAGCTAGGTGGATGAAAATGAAACACACTTAGTGATGTTTAATTAGGGATGATAGTATCTCATATGCCAGATTACTGTCCACCTACCAAGAAACAAGTTATAATGTGATAGTGATGGAGCATTATGCATCACCACAGCTAGCTACAGGTTCAACCTTGGACAACAACCCTACACCACACGTTCATGTTTTGTCTGCCAAATTGCCTCAAGCTAATCGGCAAATACTCGTATTTTCTTGGCCTATGACAGGGAGCCGAGGAAGCCCAACCAGACATCTATTGAGAGCAAAAAGTTGCAAGTGTATGTTTGGAAGCTGATGTAACGAGAAACAGAGATTGGACAAAGGGTGTGACTTTGTGGGGCAGTGGCATGCCAAGAGGAAGGAATAGTTTTTTCAAAGCTGGAGTTGATGATTTGTTTGGATATTGGGAGGCAGTAGGGTAGGGATATACGTATAAGCAGATTCTGAAGGTCAATTCCTATGGCCAGCTGCCAAACAGCCATTCTCTTGAAGCCAAAAGGGACACAAAGGTAAAGGTGACATATATTAGACAAAAAGCCAGGTTCCTTGGAAACTTTTTCTCCCCCCTTTTCCCCCCCTTCCAGATTCTCAAGTTTGCTCTCTGCAATAAGCTTATAATCTAAACGAATCTTGTTAGGCCCCCACCCCCACCCACTTTTTCTTGTACCTCATATATTACAGAATCATATGTACATGCCCATTAATTTTTCCCCCCCCTTTTCACATGGTATTATTGATTGAGCTAAGCATCAACGGAAACCAACTGTCTTGAGTCTGACATTATTATCTGCAAACGGAACATGATCATAACATAAGAGCAACTAAGTCTTTGTATGTATTTTAACCTTACGGAATTAATCTGGAGACAGTGAACATGTATGTATAAATAATATTATGAATGGAGAAGAAATAAGATCGGAGGGTTTAGAGTATATATATATATTTGTTGGAGGGAGAAAGGCAGAAGAAGTGGTGAGTACTGAATTTGCAAAGAGTGGATGAAATGACCCACAAACAAAAGAGGGGTTTGAAGCATACAAGTCGACAAAAGGAACTGAAATTAAAAGTGTCATCGTCAAATGTGAAACTTGTGAAACTAAACGATTAACACAAATTGATGCTCATGTTTTTACGTTTCATTATATAAATCTCTAACAACAACACAGTTAAATTTTACAAGTAAATATACCTCCAGTTTGTTCTTTGAAACAGAAAATTTTAAAAAAAAAAAAAAGTCAAAAGCTTTGATTTTTTGGTGGGGGCAAAATCGATCTTATATATATGGATTATCATTCCATTTTTTGTTATTTTCAAGGTTTTCTAGTGGGGGATGAGTCTAAACTTTGCAAAAATATAGAGTATTTCAGATGATATACGACAAACTCTTTTCCCCACAAATTTTCAAATTGAAAAAAAAGAAGCATTATCTTCTCTTCTAAACTCAAAATATGCACCACTAAAATAACCTCCTTATAAATTGCACTCACATTTATATAATTGATTAAACTATTTTCATATTGTCTATTTATTAAAATAATAATAAAAAGAACTCGTGTAAGTTAATGCAAAGGTCTATAAAAAATACTTTAGTATACATTTAACAAAGTGGACCACAGCAGAACTGAAGCATGCATATTACTCCATGTTTGTCCTCAGACTAATAATCATCAAACATCCCAAGCATGCAACATTAAAGCTGCCCCTAAAGTTACCTACTTTGCCAGTTATTATATAGTTATATATATACACACAGACATTATTTATAGCCGCTGAATTCGTCGTTAATTCATCATCAACCCGAATTCTGAAATGCAAAAATTCGATCCATGTTTTTCCAGACAGCGCAGAGATTATTCTGCGAATCCTATGTAAAGATTCTGAGAAAAATTACATATATTGAACGCACACGCTTCTGTATATAGATATTTATGCTACCCATCATAAATACACACATCCATTCTGACTCCGATAATTGGAGAACAAGGAGGAAAATTTAATATCAGATCAGACTTCTTGTCCATTTTATAGACCATCTTAATTGGATTTTTTTTAAGTGAATAATTTGGATTTTATATTTCCCTTCTCTCTCTCTATCTGTGTATATATAAATATACAGGAAAAATATTAAAAGTTATCCAAATTTATATAAGTCGACAGTAAAATGAAATCTCTAGAACAATCCCTTTTAAATCCTATGACGAGGGGACTCCATCAATCAACAATCAACATGATAGTTTCAAATGGAAACTCAAAAAAAGTTACGAAATGCTTTTTGTGGAGAAAAACTGCATTTATAATTAAGCGAAAACTATATATATATATATATACCATTCAGTGATCATATATTTTAACTGGTCGCCTCGCAGCAGTTAAAAATGTACATATAGTAATTAAGAAGTCATTAATAAAAATCTTTTTAACATAATCTAGATTGAAGAGAGAGAGAGAGGTTGAGAAATAAAGTATATATAATAGCTAGAGAAGGATCTAAACAAATCAGGAGAAGAATGTAGGGAGAAAATAAAGGCTGTGAAGAGTGATTAGAATGCATGAGGAGTCAAAAGCATTCAAAAGGACGAAGACTATATATATATACACATAGCTGCTAAACGAAATTCAGTTGGCGGGGGTGGAAGTAGCAGAAGGAAAAGAAGTGAGAAAGATCCAAAGACAAGAGAAAGGTGCTGCATGGAAACGCATGTAGAACGGAAAATGCAGCTCATAATAACACAGCCAGCCATGTGATTTCTAAAACTGATAGTATCGACAAATTAACTAAACTAATTCAAGATCCTCTATTTTTAGCTTCATTCCCTCATCATTAAATTCTCTTAAAAACCAAGCCTTCATCTCCTTCCTCATAATATCATACTTCCTCCAAATTTGCTACTCCAATATATAACATTATATATTTATTCATACACCCTCCTTACCCTTGAACCATTAATTTTTGTAAATTAAAACTGGTCATCAAGTTAAAGAACCGTTTTTGGCGAATGATGGAAATGGAATTAATTTAGTTCACCAAGTAATACCTACTCTCATGATCCCAGCAGGGAAGATGTACGTAAATACTTCATGTTTAATTCAAACACTAACACACAACCAAAAGATTAAAGTGGAATCCTTGGTTTTCCCCAACAAGAAATGAGTTGAAGAAGAATGAAACCCTAAGATAGTAGACTTAATTCTCACACAGTCTGCAACTTCTAACTTCTGGCCAAGACACCGATGGAGATCGAACATATATAATTGAGAATATTCTAGGGCTTCTTACCCACAGTGTGCTTGTTGTTGTGCATCCAAACCTTAAGAACCTGACGCTTCACTCCGACTTCGTTACAGAATTGCTGGACCAACTCTTCGTCTTGCTTCTGAATCCGCCATCCCAATCTCTCTGCAAGTTCCAGCATTTTATCCTTCTGTTCCTGCGTGAACTTCGTCCTGAACCTCTTCTTCGACGACCCTCCTCCTCCGCTTGGGTTCGAAGCGTCGTCGTCCTGCTCGTCTCTCGTGCTCTGTGTCCCGCCACCTCCTCCCGACGTAGACGGCAACGCCAGCGTCCCCGGCCCTCCCCTATGCTGCCCCGCCACGTGTAAGTACCCCGCCGGCGCTCGATAATAAGCTGCCGCGAACTGCGGTGGCTGCTGGTGGTGGTAATGGGGGGTTAACAAAAATGTTTCGGTCTCTTTGCGGTGGAAATTACGGTGGCAGTTACAGGCTGCACATTTGAGAGCGTCGAGTGTGCCTTCGGCTCCGGCCGGCATAAACTCCCCACATCCGTCAAGCGCGTGTCCCCCGAGACTCACCGCGTGGTTCTTCAAGCACTCTCTATACCTTCCCTTGCTGTTATTGTTATGATAAGTCCTCGTGGGTTGAGGAAACACCATAGCTTCTCCTGCACCGGCGGAGGTCGGCATTTTCACTCTGGGAGATATCCCCAGCGACTCCATACCCATCTCTTCTTCCTGCTCTTCTTGATCCTCAAAATCCATTTCTCCCTCCCAAAAAAAAGACCCAACTTTTCCCCTCTAGAGTATGGGATAATTAAGGATAAGAAGCAATATGAGAAGAGAGAAAGGATTTTGAATATGGGCAGAGAGATAGACAAGCAGGGACTTGTATTCATATACTTTTTGCCCTTCTCTGATATCAGAAGCTCACCAACCTTGTCTCAGGGAAATCTCACCCTCCACCGGGTATATCCGGTTACGGGTTAAAATGCACAGTAATTTTCATTTTCACTAGTTGCCGAGTGATTCGTGAAGGTGTGAGTAACCAAAGAGGTGAAAACTTTCACTTAAGAAGTGTACAGTACGAATACAGTTGTACTGAGATGTGGGTGCAGCAGGGGGTTGAGCTGGAGACGAATAAGAAAAAGGAGGAAAGAGAAAAGAAAATGTATAGCCCACGCGCTGAAGGCTGAGGCAAACGCCAATGATGGACCCCTGAAACCCTGTGTGTTACTAGTGTCACGCATTCGCGTACCTGAGACGAAGTGACGTCGGATGGGACGGGGGGGTTTATGAGGTGGCGCGTGGAGTGGCGCGTTGCTTCAGTTTTGTCCCCGCATCGGGGGAACCGGTGGGGAAGCATTAGAATGTGCGGAGGCAGAGCCCTGCTTCTGGATGTACTCATCACATTGTGCTTTTAGTATTGTGACTTGTGTGATTTTAGATAAATATTAGTCTGTTGTGCATATATAATTTTTTTTAAAAAAACTTATTCTGAAGTTAGAAATTTTCCTAGAAATAAGTATGTACCGAGAGTGCCTGTGCCATTGGTTGCATGTTACTTCTCTGATTCTATTTACAGGAAGGTGTGTTTGTTCTATTTATAAAGGTGAGAGAAAAATTTTATATCAATATATAATTTTATTTTTATTTATTAGTGTTAACTTTATTCCCATAATATTTTAAACAAAACATGTTATATTACGAAAAGTCCCTCTAATTTTGCTTTATCAGCACTGTTGGTCCCTGTACAAGAATTAGCGTTAAGAAAAGCTAAGAAATTTAACTAAGAAAAAACACACATATATTAAAATAAAAATTGAGAGAAGGTATAAATACCTGCGTGATAATTTTTGCTGTTATAAGAGATGCTAACATTTATTGTAATAAGAACTGGAGGGAGAAAAATATATGGAGTGTTTTTATTTATCTGTAAACCCTTCATGATTCAGGAAGAGCAACTCAGGAACTTGTTAAGATGAGATGCTCAACGTTCAAAATAATGTTCAATCCTAATCCAATAACACTAAGTACCAAATACTCCTCCGGTCCTTATTATAAGACCCAATTTGACTTTTTATTTGGTCCTAATTATAAGACCCAATCCATTTTGTCTCTTATATTTATGCATTTTTTTTTCCAAGATAATCCTTCTAATAATAATAGTTTTAGCCAATATACTTAATTAGCAAGGATATTTTAGGAATGACAACATTTATTTATTATAAATAACCAACTTAACTTACTTCCTTAATCTCCTCAAATAAGTCAATTGGGTCTTATAATTAGGACCGGAGGAGTACTATGCTTTCATTTTCAATATTATGCTCTCAAAACAGTACTTGATTATTTCTGGTAATTCTACAATTTTGGGAGGCAAATAAAGATCTGAGGCAGATAGGAGTAATTTCTTTAAAATTAAAAACCATGTGATTATAAGCCTTTTTTTATAATGAGGAAAATAAAGTACCTAGCAGATTTTTTGTGCTATGTAAACAAAATAAAATAATTGATTGATAAGAAAACAAAAATAATTTGGTATGAAAATGCAGATAAATAATACGGGTCAAAAGACGAGCAGGGGTAACATGGAGCGAGGGAGAGGGGATAGCGTGTCATGGAACGCGGCAGCAGCGGAGGTTGTCGTTAGTTATAGTTGCCCATCACGACAGACGCCAAGTAAGCGATGTACTACCTTTGATATTTAATATAAGATTTTATTTAATTTTTATTTTAGTCTTAAATATAAGATCTCAATCTATTTTGCTTCTCATATTTATGTTTTTTTTTTCAAAGTAGCCCTTCTAACAATGATAGTTCTAGTCAATACACTTGATTAGCAAGGATATTTTAGAAAAGACAACACCTATTTAGGACAAATAACTAACTCAACTTACTTCTTTAATCTTATCAAATTAGTTAACTGGCTCTTATAATTAAGACCGAAGGTATTATAAGTACAACCCTCCACCTTCTATTTTAATTTTTTAGGTTCAATTGGAAATACTCTTTCAAGTTTGTTATCTACATGCACGTCATACACTTATGGAGTGTTTGGATAAAAACTAAATTATAGTTTCAAAAATGATTTTATAATATACGAAGTAAATATGGAAAGAAATTTATTTTAATTTGTAAAAAAATGCCTTTAAAAAATACTTTAATGATATTCAAAGACTCTCTAAAACAGCTAGAATCCTTTCCACTAGATCTAGCATATTGGTAGCATAACCTCACTTTTAAATTTCCCCAAATATATTACAATCCAGTTAGGCATCTATCTAAATCTCTTTCATGTCTATTGAATTGCCAAATCCTGATACCTTCGAAGCCGACTTCTTTGACAATTGTATTCTTCAATCCTCATCAAACACTGCTTCATCAAATATATCTAGCTAATATATATATATAGTTACATCATTCATAATAAACGAATAATATTAGAATATTAGCATCTGTCGTCTCAAATTCAAGTTATATATTACTCTCAATTCTAATTATAAGACTTCATTTATAGACTATAAACGAGGTTTTATAATTAAGACCGGAGGTAGTATACGACTAGATCCTGATAGAGAAATCTCTATTGTTCACGACTCTATTAATGGACAAATAGTTGATAACATTACAAGGTGAAATTGTTTTACACACTGTTTGCTACAGGATATACTAGTTACCCATGAGACATTTTTCAGCCACGCACTAATAATCTTGGGGACAAATTAATTCAAACAGCTGGACTACATGTTTTAAAATAATATACTTTTAATTTTATTCTTAAAAAAATCATGGTAGACTTCGCGCATTATATATATGTATAAGGTGTAGAAAAATATAGTGAAGAGAAGGGAAAAAAATGCATGAAACCGAATAAAATATGTGAAGAAATAATGAACATATAAAAATAAATATCTTATATTTCAAAAATGAGCTGTGCACTAAAATGATAACTTATATAAAAATAAATAAAAAAATTCCTGAACCACAAGAGCTGATTATGAAGAACCCCATATATAGTGTGTTCCCGTGACAAGCTTGATATAAGTGATGAGTCAGTTTGCATATTTATTCGCTTTTTTCAAAAACATGATTCACAATTCACAATCTAGTTCTGCAAGTGAAGATTCAATAAAAAAAAAAAAAAAACTACTATAATTTCCTCAGCTCTTATTTTTCTTTCAATTTTTTTTGTTTACCAACAATAAATACTTTGGATCACATCTACCTTAATTTTCTAAATCAGAAAATGTCCCTAAGCTAACATGCCTTGCGGATTTTGCTCATTGTGTCCAGTTTTAGCTATAATTAACTAGACATTATCATTTTGTCAATGTATTGTAAATTTTATCTAATTTCATCACCTACAAATTAAATCATTCAACCACCTTTGAAAAACTAACAATCGGAGAATTAGAAGGAGCTTTCGATCATGATATGAACAAGAAATTCGCCTGATATTCTCATCTTTAACGAAGACCAGAACCTTGTTTTGTTCTTCAAAAGTGAAGATTTTTCCCACTCTCAAATGAATCTCAAAATATAATTTTGATAACATTCCCCGAAAAAAAAAAATCCTGTACGCATAATTACTCTTTTGTCATTAAATACGACAAGCACGTGACACTGATTAGGATGTTCCATTTATAATCCGCGTGACACTTAATTTTCCTAAACGTATTTATTTTGTTCACCCTCGGCTTCAACATTTGTTTTCAAAATCAACAGCATTATTGACTACTACTCGTCATCTAATTAGTTTATTCAGCTTTGACTATATGCATGGTTGCAATTGCAAAGGAAAATAAATGGGCAAGAAATCGTTTGTTTGTTGCCACAAGCCATAATTTTCTTTTGTCATTTTCTCTTATATTCAATGATGGAGGGAGAGGGGCATTCATGGAAGTCATGCCCATGACTCCTCAAGTTTTCAATTTTTTTCAGTACACGTACAGTTGTTATGCACAATATAATCTTCATAAAAATATACATATTATACTACCTTTGATTCTTAATATAAGAATTAGTTGAAAATTTTGAGTAAATTAAAAAAATTAGTTAAGTTGGTTATTTATAATAAATAGGTTTTGTCTTCTCCAAAATACCCTTACTAGTTATGTGTGTTAGTTAAAACTATTACGTGATGAAATATTTAACATGTACAATTATTACAAGGACTATCTTGGAAAAAATAGATAAATACAATAGACAAAATGAATTGGAATCTTATATTTAAAACCAAATTAACTCTTATGTTAAGAATTGGAGGTATTATATGTTTTTAAATCTCAGTCACCTTTGTACTTAAACCGTAGCTTCAATGCTGACATTTTGCACATCAATTTTGACAGGCCCGTATTTTTTTATTGCATAACTCTCAAATATGGCTATGAAGCCTCCCTCCCTTTCTCATCTTTCTTAAGATAACGATCTGACTCCATCAGATTTGAGTATTGTTCGGCCTAATTGGAAGTGGCTCTTTTAAATATCTATTCTACATTCATACACATACTCAAACTCAAGACTCCGTACTTAAACGGCCAAAACCTCTTCTACGAGACCAACATGCGCTGGCTGGTTCCCTCTCCTTGATCTCTCTCTTATTAAACCAAATTGACAGAAGGAAAAATTCTTGATTACGAGCGTACACATCATGTATACATGAACATTAATTAAGGTTACATTTGCAGCGTGAAGCCTAGTACGTAAAGGATCGCTTATTAATAAACTCAGACTCATTCCTGATCACTGTATGCTAAGACAGATATACGCGAATCAAAATCGTCTCGTATGACCCCGTAAGTGAGAGAAGGACAGAGAAAGAAAAAGAAAAAGAAGAGGTATGTGAATATATCCAATCCCCTTTTCCTCTCTTTTATAAAGAGAAACAAAATCCAAGGTTACATAGACAGATATAATCTTAATTGTCGGGTGTACCTGGAAAGGGATGGATAAACCCAAGAAAATGAACTACCTAAAACGGAACAGAAGGAGGAAAGCAAAACGGGGACGGGGGGTAGAAAAAGCGAAGTCCGTTGAGATTTCAGTGTAGATATCTGAGAGAGGGAATTGCGGGGAAAAGGGAAGTGGATGGTGACAAGACGAGAATGGGAGTGGGACGAGTCTCATTTCCATTCCCATAATAATATGTTTGGTTCTTTCTTCTCTTTTTCCCAGGGGGGGCCCCACATTAACCAGCTTGCTTCTCGCACCACCACTTCACAGATGATAATATATCACACACCAAAACCTACTATATTCCACAAAAAACGTCCATCTCCTTTGTTTTCTTTCGCTTGTTTCTTTGTTCATGTTCTGATGTGTGCCTCATTTGTGTATATGTATGTATATGCCTCCTAGCCAGCTTCTGCAGAATCATCACATCAGATTCTACTGCTTTCTGCTTATTTTACGTACTCAAGCACATGTCATGCGCATGCATACGTGTTCTCTCTCTCTCTCTCTCTCTCTCACTCAATCTCTTTCACAAATTTGGATTACGTTTCTGCATATGGATGCACAAAAGAAAGAACCCTGCATAAGTTACAACACTGAGATCGATGGGTCTGATTTATAATCTACACATAAGGACCACAACTACTGCTTTGGTTGACGTTAGGGCTCAGACATATAATAAGGATCTATTCATCATTACTTTTGTGGATCCTTTTTTTTTGTTTTGGCTCTTTCTTGTAATGTAGGTGTTAGAAAGTTTATATATCAAGCAGCGGATGTGACATTTTCTTTCCCCCCTCTCAATTCTCATGATCTCTGTTACAATGGGACTGTGCAAAGAAAAAAAAGCCTTGGAAAATAACCTTTCGAGAATTAGGGCCAAGCACATATATAGAGTGAAAGTGATGGTGGAAAAGACAATACCATACTGTATGAAAATAAGCCATTTGCAAATGTTGTTGGCACGTGGGATGAAGGCTGAAAAGGAAGGAAGAAATTTTTCCCGGGGGGGGGGGGGAAGAAATGGTTGGTTGGGGATATAATATATCTAGCTACTACCCAGTATAGTTCTTAGATTATCATCATTTACATTACAAGGAAACTCATTCACGTTTCATATAAGATTTATAATGAGTCGGATGTTTATGAACTACGAATAGTCTGATTTTTTTTACAAGTTTTATATTATACTATCTCCGATCCTAATTATAAGATCTCATTTATAGTCTACAAATGAAGTTTTATAAATAGAACCAGAGGCAGCATATACATTGACATATTTATAATATTAATGTTATATATGAACATGACTCTCTCTCTCTCTGATGGATTTGTATATGAAAAAAATTTGATACTATATTTGGAGCGACAATGTTAAATGATTTGCTCCACTACCATTGAATGTGAATAAAAGAGACATTTCTTTAGGTTACTATTCAACAGTTCTTGCGTGCAATTCAAAAGCAAAGCTCTTACCCTTCTCCCAACGCATCATCATCATCATCGATCATCACCAACGTCAACATCTTGGATTTATAAAAAAAAAAGTTTATGACAATTGCATCATCGTGTCCCTATGACTAGATTAATACTATGTAACTAAATTTAATTAATGTGTAATGTGTGTGTGAGATAATGCCACAAAGGTTCGACGATAATTATAATAAATATATATATAAATAACATACTCCCATGGTGCATGATGGTGAAGCGTACGCGACGGTTGGTAAGGGAACAATTACATAGCTAGTGACTAGTCTGGGGATTACCCAAGCAGTTATATATAGGCTAACTTTGATGTTCTTTAATGAATAATGAGTGCTTTTGTTGAGAGATTTGGAATACAAACGTGTGCTTTAATGAAAACCTATTAAAGATGGCGTTTTCCTCATGATAAGCCTCATGACCCCTACCTAGTATGGGGTTGGCAATACAGAATAATTGTGTTCATCGTCACTTAAGGAATTGAGCTATGACCCCTACTATATGTGGTCTACTCTTCACACACACACACAAGTTGACTATGGTCAAATTGAAGGATTACTCCCGTTTGATTCGAAGAAAAATAAAAAAATAAAAAAAACTTTATAGGGTTTTCCGTTTTTATTAATTTATTATTTTCTCACAATTTATCTCTGTAAGTTTAACCCATTATTTGTATTACTAGAGTGATCAAGTAGCTAGGAATGATTTAGAGCAGTTATTAGCTCCCGGAGATATGTTAAATTTAATAATCTTTAAGAAAAAGAAAAGGATGCCCTCCTGGAGGGCTTCTAAGGAAAGCCATAAAATTAATATGCTGCATACAACTAACAAGGATTCTAAAAATTTCAAAACTGCCGGCTCTAATTATTGAATTAAAATATATGGTCAGGGCCCAGAAATGATTGCATCGTTAGACAAGAAACTAGGGCTATAGAAGAATATAGGGAATTTATGATGCCCTGCAAAGTTTAAGGACTTAGAAAGTTGGTAAAGAGCACCGACATGCCCATAGGACGAAGTTGGTTGGATTGAGGATAAAGTAAACTACAATGCTCATTCGAGATATATATATATATATATATATATATATTATATGAACAGAAGAAGGAACAGTGGAATTGCATACTTTTGGTGTCTGACTTGAACAACCATAATAATAATAACAATAACTGCAACAAACAACAATGAAAACGATCTGGTTTAAATGGTTTCTTACTGCTGTATTGTGTACGATACAATTCTAATCTTACAGTTCCACGTAGAGTCAGATAGTGGACGACGAAATGTTTACTGTTGACTCGTAAGCATGCTCTGATGATCCATCATTTCATCATCTAAATCGGAAAACCAAAGTAACAGAAAAAGAAATTTTGCTGTCCGATACATATAAAGAAGTAATAAAGTATATATCACTGAATTGATAGGTGGCTTTTCTTTCTTTATGAGCAAACGAATTGATAGGTAGCTAAACTGCGTGATTTTAACAGTTTCCCATGGCGGACAAATCATGACCTTCCCTAATAACTATCATTTCAGCTTTGGTTTCAGTTAAAGAAGTTGTGAAGTGCAGATTAAGAAGTCACAGTCCTGCGGCGGGCCGGTAATAAAATGTATGAAAGATAATAATTAAGTAGGCCATCTGAGCTTGCTTCATATATATTAAGTTGGATCAAAATTAAGAATCTACGTTTGAATCTATTGAGGAATAAATTATGTAAGATTTAACCCTGACATTTACCAATAGATCTAATTAAAGCCATAACCACATAACTTATTCTCACTCGTTAACCTTTGTCTTCCATCTCAGGCCATTGTTGGAGATAAAGGTCCACCTCATCATCATATCGGTTATTGGCCATGTCCCAAATTTGAGAAGGTCATATACATATTATGATTAGGTCAGTATAGTGCTACTGTGCCAAGGCATTAACTCTAGCATAGGGTTTGGTTTAATTTCCACACTTTCGCCTTAAGACACTGGAAAGAGACTTTACAGGTTTGGAATGATTCATTACTGACCCACTTAGAAATTGTGGGTTTCTTTGACTTAATAATCACTGCCCTCTTGATTGCTTCCGGAGAATTAGATATCCTTTTTGACATTTGTGAGACTAATGATTCTATCATTAACAGTTAATGGTGCCAATGCCAAGTCAGTTCCAAGAGCACTTTTACCGTTCTTGGCATATGTTATAGTAATTATTCTTTCATCGTTTTTAGGAATATGGTAACTATCAGTCCTTGAAATTTTATTATTCTCTGCATTTGGGTGAGACTTGAAAAGTGCCCTCATGTTAAATGTTAAGCCCCCCTTTTGTACGCACATGAAAAATTATAACATCCCATTCCCATAAAAATGAAATAAGCACTAGCTGTTATGCTCCCCCGTCTTTGGGAAAAAAAAATTATATTTGCTACATATTAATTGCTTTTAACTAATTTTAACTATTTTTTTAAATCGTACAATTTAGTTAAAAAGATTTTATAATAAGGGACGGAGTAGTCTATTTATAGCCATTATTTAACAGTATTTTTGTGATTAATTTTTATCTCGAGACATGACAGATATTTTGCATATGTAATTTCTAATATTTGTAGCTGCTGATGTTAAAGATGATAATTTAGATTTTAACCATAAGATCACTGAATTAGTGGTTTTATAGATCTTCTAGCTGCATATTGACTTCTTTTTTATACATCAACTAAGTAATAGCTAGACACAGTAAAACCCAAATTACGTGAATTTAGGCAAAAAAACTTCCAGTGCTGCAAAACCAGATCCCCTATAGCGTGGAAGAGACTGCAAGGAAACGAAATGAATATAATTTTTTTTTTTTCTGAACTATTCTATACATAATGCATATCCTCGAATGTTGTATATATGAATACTATATACAATTAATTCGTACAAAGAAAATTGCAAAACAATTTTCAATGAGCGCGATAATTTTATGTTCAACTGCTCCAAGGCTAGAAACATAAACTCTTCTCTTACAAGTGCACAACACATACAGATAAATAAATATATATAGGCACACGTGGAGTTAAAAGTGCTGCCTGGATTCACAGAGCTATATGCTACTGGTCAGGTTGTGGGTCACTGGATTGAAAAACTTCTTTGAGGCACTCCACAGCACCGTCGTAGTCAAAGAAGCCCATGAACCAAAATTCCTCGTTGTCGACTGAGACTAGATGGATGTACTTTTCGGCTGGATTGTGTCTGTTTGATGATGGAAACACTGCTTTAAGCTCATGTAATGGGATGATAACCTGCATCCATTACAAGTCAGCAAATAATATACATATCATCAAGCGAAAGAAAAACAAAATAAGATTGAAGAATGCTCTTGGCCGATCAAATTGAACAAAAAAAGGTAAACGTTGTTGAGTCAACAAAGCATGCATAATTCTTAATGCCCCATGAGCAGAAAATCATAAGAGATGCTGCTTTTTTTTAAGCATGAAACAGAGAAAACGCTCATTAGAAGTCGAGACAAAGGAAAATTCTGAATGAAAGGATTCCTTCATTGAAGAGAAAACAAAGCCTCCCCTTCAGATGCATGTGTCCTTCCACACTGAACATAATAAGCAGACAAGACAACTCCGATCCTTTTGAATATGAATTACAGCTTACCAAGTATATATGTCTTACCACCTTAAATGATTGGGATATTACTTTTATTAATTCAATTTCTGCTCAACGCATATTCCCCCTCTAGCTATAACCAAGATCTGTCTTTTCTGCGAATATCTATAATAAAATTCTTAGACAGATGGAAACCGCGACTGTCGTTCTCACATTAAACACAGGCAAATGACTTGCTCCAGCCCCAGGTTCTAACATCACAATCAAAAGAGTAACAAAAAGAAAAGAAACTATATATGATAATTACTCCTCCAATCTTTCATACAGGACTTAATTGGAGAATTGATGTTGATTCTATACATAAGACCTATTTTACATGTTTATCAATTTCTTTCCAAATTAACACTATTATTATATATTCCCTCAGCAATAATCTAGTAGGAGAGCGAGGGAGGAAATTAAGGAAGATGATTATAGTATTTTAGAAAAAATATTTGATATTAATTAACTAAGTTAATTAACATCATCTTTAATTTGTTCAAATTAATTAATTAAATTTTATATTAAGGAGTGCAGGAGTAGAATAATTTCATAAGCATGCCAACAGGACATGGACATATATACATTAATAAATATGAGCACACACCTTATTACCACTTGCGAAGACGCCTTAAGAGAAAAAGGCTCCAAATATGTCACGTTAATAAAAATCATGCATGTCTCATTGTCACCTAGACCAATGATTCAGCTATGACAAACATTGCATGAAGATGAACAGAAATTTAAAAGGAAGGTGCACGTTGTTATCCTCCCACACACAATAGAAGAACTTCAACGAACTTGAGATTTAAAAGAGGATCTATTACATAAAATTATGCCTACAAAATTCTCAAGAAGTATGAACTTTTAACCTCAGCTTCAATTGACAGGAATCCATCCTGACTAATGCTAAACATGTATAAGCTATCAGATAGACTAGGATGGATCTAGGGTATTACGTATGTACCTTGTAATGACTCCATTCTGTTTTCGTTTCATATTGATAGGCAAGAGGGTTGTCACTACAATATGCAATCTTTTCAGTGGATATATATAAAGTTCCCATTACTGGACCAACTGATGTGGATACATAACATGCATAAGCTTTCAGAACCCGTTCCCCAGGAACCGACTCAAAAGTTTGTCGGAAGATATTATCATGGCCCCCTTCTGCAAGTATCTTTGTTCCCCGGGCAATCCTTCCCACAGCAGCCTCAGTAAAACTCGGGTTTGTTCTAACTTAACACATGATGAAAAGAAGCTATTTAAGTAATATGATGTTGTAGATTCAATACCAAAGAAAACGAATAGCAGAAGATGTAGGAGCTGCATAAAATGCAATGGTGATGAAAAAAGAAATGAGGTAAAGATTGTTCTTAACAGAAACGCTGGTTGAGGTGATGACATAGTCCCGAAGGAAAAAGTGTGAGTGTTGACGGCAGAAAACAGCATCTTAGAACAGAAGTTTAATATTTCCAAAGAAAGCTGTTAAAGAGGCCTTGAACCTTTTGATCACATTATATGAGCAGCAAAAATAAAACGTAAGAACAATGTCACACCCTCACTGCATAAATTGAAGCTGTCAAAGTGATCTTTCTTAGTGGTGAAAACTATTTATATAGCATAGTGCTTCAATTTTGATGCTGCCATTTCTCAAAGAAGAAAGGAATATAATACCGTTATAATTCCATGAATATTGTTACAGCAACAGCAATAAATAAATTAATGACAGACAAAAACAAAAAGGAAGAAAACTAACAGTGAATCCAAGTGTTTTCAGCCAGAGTCTCTGCCTTCTTTGTTGCTTCTCCCACCCCCCTCCCCAGTCTTCCTAGCACATTCCGAACGGTCTCTAACTTGTCTGATTATAACAACATGAGTCATAACATATTCTTGCAAGCGCGCATTCATATTGGTATGAGATAAAAAACTGACCCTTTACCGAGAAGGAGGGCGAGGACCAAGGGGAAGAATGAAAATATCGAGGCGATTCTTGGGGAGACGCCACGAAGATGGATTCCTTAACCAATTCGGGGTTCCAATGCACAGATTTCTTAGTGACGCCACCAGACGACACGACGAGTGCCAATGATTGCCCCGTCGGAGGATGCGATGCCGATTCCTTCGCGGAACTCGTTGCGTTTCCACCTTCATTAGGTGCTTGGCCAGACTCTTCAGGAACAGAATTACCCTGTTGGGGCTCTCGAGCATTGGATTGGACGTTGGGTTGGGTTTCCTGATTCGACTGTTCCATTCTCTTTCAGATCAGAGTTGAAAAAACGATGGCGCGTAAGGGCGCTGAAATGTAACGTATAACTTAATTTGAATTTGAAGGTTTCATCATTTTCGAGATTGAAACTGAGGAAAGCATTCGTGCGTATGGCTGAGGCTAAAGAAGGAAGGAAGGAATAGTCATTGAATGAAAAATGCAGAAGACGCTCCTTTTAAAAAAAAAAAAAAGCGCGAAGAAGATGGAGACTTCGCAATTTGCATGATTCTCAGCTTCTGGTCCTGGCTCTGCATATTCTTTGCTTCAAGATAGTCGAGGGTACCTTTGTAATTTTATTCTTTTATGCGGGAGGTGTCTTCTTCTATTTTTTTTTTTTTTTTAAATACTCCTCCGTTACTCAATATAGCCGAAGTTAGGAAATTAATTTATAAAAATTAAAAAATTAGTTAAATTAATTAGAGTGTTTATAATGAAAGTGTTAGTTTCTTTAAAATGCTACATTTAATTTTGACCGAATAAGATGTCAACTTGAATTAAAAAAGGTGAAGTGAAAATCTAGAAATAGAAGAGAAAGGGACAGGGATCCTAAAATAAGCAACATGATTCATGTGGCTTCTGAATACTAAATTACTTAGAAGAGTCATCGTATTCATGTTTTTAAAAGAAGATAGTCTGTATAGGATTTTACCAATACAATGGAGACTTTTTCCACCTTTTTCTTATGAATATCAAATTTTATCGCCTTTCGTAATGAATTTTTTCAGGGCTGGTCGATTCAATTTTGGTGGATGGAATTTTATTTCTCTAGAAGGGGTCATGCCGTCATGGCAGCTCAAACATCACCCTTGGCCTAAAAACGAAATTAAAATTTTTTTATTGGCAGTGGGATTTAAAGGGCTTGTGTAAGGCCCAGAAGCCCAGGTGAAGAGGGGCCCGTGAAAAGGTTTTGGAGACCCGTACACTTCAGAAACCCAAAGTCCTCTTCATGTTTTGGGATTGGTTTTGCTTCTCTCTGATGCGCTTCAGGATCCAAAATAATTGGATTATTAGAGTAATTTTGTTTTTGTTGATGAACATGTTTCTTATTCTAAATTTCATGATATAAATATTACTTATTTTAAATAATATCCCAATTATATGAAGGGCACTAGATGGAGGTAGTTAATACTTAAAATGGCGTGCTATTAAATGGAGGGCAAGGGGGGGGGGATAATTTTTGCATGGTACGTAAATTTGATTTGATATTTGTTGTTCCTTTAGATTTTTCATAAAGTAAAGTTCCTTTCAAATAACTTATTTTTTTTTCCGTTTTTATAGCAAGGAGGGCAAATATAACTTACTTTTAGACGGGAAAAAAAGGGAGGATAAAAGTCACGGCCTTCGTTGTGGATTCACACAAGTAACCATCATCCCTCCTTTTTTGTCATTATTTTGTCTCTTTCTTAACTTCAACCGTCGACCCGTGATCGGAAATTGCTGACCGCCTTTTCTCGGACATTCCTTCTCACTTTCATCATTAATCTAACGGTCATCCTTTTTTGAGCTCTTCAGTTAATAAAAGTTTCTTTTCACATATAATAAATAAAGGAAAAATTCCAGAAAAGGTCCTTAGAATATATAAAATCCCAGATTGGGTCTTGGAATTTCCAAAATGACAGAAAGGGTCAGTGACCCAATCTGTCATTTGGCAAATCAAGAGGAATTGACAATTTTGCCCTCATTTGTATTCATTCACTATAACGATTTAAGAAATCACTATAAGGGTTTAAGCATTATCTAGATTCATGTAACGAATAACTACTCGTTTTTTCATATTCAGGTGTCTTGTTATTAACTACAACTAATTTTGTAATCACTAGAACAATGTAAGTATTACCTAGATTCGTGTAGAGAATAACTATTCACTTTTTCATAGTCAGGCACCTTATTATTAACTACAACTAATCTTGTAATTATTAACTATAATTAATCTTGTAATCACTAGAACAGTGTAAGCGTTACCTAGATTTGTATAGAGAATAACTACTCATTTAGTCAGGGGCAAAATTGTCAATTGGTCTTAATTTCACAAATGACAGATTGGGTCACTGACCCTTTCTGTCATTTTGGAAATTCCAGGACCCAATCTGGGATTTCATATATTCGAGGGACCTTTTCTGGAATTTTCTCATAAATAAATGTGGGATATTTTTTTTGAAAGAACTGATAAAAATGAACAGATTCCATATGCACTATCACTTTTACTGTGTTACATCACATCCTCATTTTAATTTAAACGATCCATTTCACTGTAAAAGATTCATTTTTTTTCTCAAAAAAGTTAACTTTTGTTATATGAAATAGCTGTCCCGTGATCTGAGAGCGAAGTGTCCTCATAACACCTACTCGACAGAAAATTCTAAGAAGTTGAACCTAGTGGATTTATATTACTCCTATTGATTAATATACTACTAACAGGTTTCAATAATGGCCAGCTTTTGCCAGCTCGTGTTTCATCATTGAAAGCCGAAATAAACAAACCCCCGAGTGAAGACTTTTCCCTGCATTCCAATTCCCAACGCCCCAATAAACAAATGCCAGTTTGTGCTTCCCGCATCCCTGCCTCTCCCTCCCGACACGTGTCCCTCCCGAGCACGTGGCGTCCAAGCAAAGGAGTTCCCCTCTGGATCCAGCTGATCCGAGGCCCGCCTCTCATCATGTTCGCGACAGCCAAACATGCGCCATTTGGGACGACCATTTTCCATCCCTCCCTTTCCTTCCTTTTATTCTTATTTTATTCTCCCTCGCATGTTAGTTGTTCTCCATTGGCAACATTATTTATTATTTTACTTTAATTTATTAAAAAAATACGAGTAATATAATCCCAGTGTTGTGATCGGAGGGTCGACGGAGAGAACAGAAAAGGCGAAAAGTCAAGTTAGCCTTTTCTGTTTTCCCGAAATGACGAAGATGTCCTCATCGTCCGACCCGCGTTGACTCGATCCATGTTAATCAGATCGAACAAACAAGAACGTGTGTCTGCAGCGAGTCAGGGACAGATGTACGGCTAGGATTTGCGGGTGCTTCGCGATAATCGGAGACGAGGACCGTCAAATCAGACCATACATGTGAAAACTAGAAAGGGTCAGTGAACGCGGAATGGGTCCTGAGTTCTGACCCGTCTGACAGCCGAGAAGGCCGGGGGTTGGACAGTAACATCCTTGATACGTCTTCAATAAAAAATAATATATGTGTTGTTATTAGTTATCATACAATAATTACTAGTAAATTCCTAAAAGATACGTGCTACCCAAGCATTTTAAAAAAATAATACACATGATTTGCTTTAATTTTATATGATATTGGGCCGTAAAACTAATGAAATTTTAACTAAAAGCTACTAATGTGATCGATAACAATAATAAGCCTTATCTCACTAAGTAGGGTCGACTACATAAATCACACGATGCTATTGTGCTCTGTCAACAACCCAGTCTTTAAATATGTTGTTAATCATGAGGTATTGTTCAATGACCTCATTAAGTGTTCTTCTCGATCTTCCTCTGTCACTTTTTATGGGACTCCATACTATTTGATCCACCCTCCTCACCAAGACTTCCAATGACATTCTCTGCATATGTCCAAATCACCTTAAGCGATACTCAATTATTTTCTCTTGCATAGATGCTACGCTGCTCTGATATTTTTATTTTGAATATTATTTTTTCTTATATGACCACACATCTATCTCAACATCCTCATTTTTGCTACTCAACTTTATGCTCTTGTTTTCCTTTTATCGCCTAACATTTACTACCGCACAACATGACTAGTTTTATAGCAGTTGGATAAAAAAATTTCTTAAGCTTCTCATGTACCTTCTTATCAATAACTCTGGTAGCCTTTTTCCACTTAAAAAAAGGCTACTAATGTAATCATATGTTTAAAAAAAGTTACCGAAGCACGTTTGTCAATTTAAGAAGGGGAATATTGTATTGCCCGTTTGGAAAGTAAATTAGGCATTGGATCAAAATATACAGCATTTTATTTTGCCATAAATATAAAACCGAATCGATAGATGTGATTTTACGTTGAATATATGAGTTTCATCTGCTATTTTTCTCATAGAAGGGGTATTTTAATAAAAGTGATACCATTTGCATATAATGTTAATAATAATAATAAAACGATCAACTTAATCAATTTACTTAATATTTATAGATCAGTCACATAATTTTTATGAAAAATATCAGTAAGATGTCAATGAGTTTATAGTGTAGTGATATGAAAAATACTTCATAAATTAGAGATAACATTTTTTTTTTACCAGCAAATAAGAGGCCACATTGGATCTTGTAATTTCAAATTGTGAAATAATTCTTTTGTTTTTTGTAAGAATTGGTGTGGGGTCCTAAAGTGAAAGATAATTATTAAGAAATCTAAATGAAAAGTCGAGGCCTGTTTTCATTTAATTATTTCGGAAAGTTGTCACTACATCCTGTTACTATGAAACATTCCGCGTGAATATGTTTTTCACACGAAACTTATTACAATTTTCACTATTTGTTTATTTATTAATTTTTGGAAATGATATTAGTACGATGGGGGGGTGGCGGTACATTGGGGAGGCAGAGAGAGGGACCGCTCACTGGCCGTTTGCGAACCGACACATAAGGGAACGAACAAGGAAGGGTGGTTATGGTAGTAATGTACAACCATTACAGGACAAACTGAGTACATTCACGAAATCACAACTGTGGTCATCAAGTTATATCAAGTTCGCCACATGAGTCCAACACTTCACAGGTGGCACTCTCCCATTCGACATGATTAGGTGCGGCCAGCCCACCACCCCATTCCCATCCATCTGTTCTTGCACCAAAATTCAAACACAACGAAAATATATCTACCCAAAAAAAAAAAAAACAAAGAGGACCCGTTACACGCAGGCACCGTCCATTGATGAGTTAACCCACGTTACGAATGTGGGTTAGAAATATTCTTTGATGAAATGATAATGAGAGAAGGGGTTTATTAATTTAAGCGACTCGAGGAATCTTTTTGAGCATTATTGGTTGATTAAGTCGCTTGTCTCTCTACATCCTTCCCCATCTCGCCTCTTTATATTCACTCTCTTCTCCTTTTCGTCTCCCACTCACCTCCATCTCTTCTTCTTCGTCTTTCAATCTCTGTTCTCTCTGTCTCACTTTCAGATCTCGCCATGGCCTTCGCTGCTCTTCGAGTGTTCCTCATCTTGGGCCTTTTGGCTACTTCCTGCTTTGCTCAGGCCCCAGGAGCTGCTCCCGCTCAGCCCCCAGCTGCATCCCCACCGACAGCCACCACACCTCCTCCCGCCACCCCACCGCCCGCGACTCCTCCACCTGCTACTCCACCTCCCGCTGCCGCGCCTGCTCCCACCACTCCTTCACCAGTGGCTTCTCCTCCCTCAGCCACCCCTGCTGGTTCTCCGGGGCCATCCTCCGAATCACCTGCTGGCTCCCCACCCGCCCCTGCTGCTGAGGGCCCTTCAACCGGCGCTGCCGGCCCTGCTTCTGGGCCAACCGCCGGATCTACTCCACCACCCTCTGCCGCATTCTCGGTCAGCAAGGCCTTCGCCGCCGGGACTGCTTTTGTGGCTACATTTGCGGCCATGGCTGTGATTGCTTGAAGCTAGGGAAGGAAGGATTGGTTTTTCATGGGATTCGTCTGCCGCACATAGATGAGCCGTTGATATTGATATTTATGGATGGAGGGACGAGATCTGTTTGATTTTCTTCTGAGCGTTTCTTTCTATTCTTCTGATCCGTTTCATATCTATTGATTTTGAGGGTTTTACTTTTTCTTTAATGGTGTTTTTATTTGTTGGTTGGGAATTGGGTGATGATGATGATGATGATCATTGATCTGGGGATTCATATTGTTTGTGTTCACACGTGTATGTAGATGACTATCCTGATCATTTCGGTGTACATCTAATGATAGAATATGAATAAAACAGTTTGTAATTCTTTCACTTATTGGGAGTGTATCCGTAAAACAGGCTGCTTTCTCTCCCTGTTAGAACTAACCAATTATGGTTCTCTGACCAAAATAGGATTATTGATTGTGACATTATAACATCTTGATTGTGATTTCGGCTGAAATGAGGCCGACCACTTTAGGATCTAGAAACAATCTGTCTTCAGCAAAAGAAATTGCTTCTTTTATGCGCAGATCTGCAATTGAATTTCTGGGGCAGGTGGCAGATGTAGAATGGAAAGAATGAGTATTGTAGTACTGTAAAGTGAAAGCAAGCAATTTCTTTGACGGCAACCCAACAAGTTTTTAATCTAGATATGTGATATGTGACTTGAGTTGAGCAACAATACGAGGTTAATTCGGCTTCAAGTTGTTTCCTCTTCTTTCTTTTTTTCCCACCAAAAGTTCGGCGGCGTCGAGATCAAAAGCGTATGACGAAGGTGTAACGACTTTTTCCTTTCCGTATTGCTTCTTTTTTAAAAAAAGAAGGAAAAGAAAAGATCATCTAGGGGCTTTAACTTTTCTGTGTAAATGCCTTTGCCTTGGATCCTCTGACTAGGCGAAATTGGAGATCAATCTAGGCGCTTAATTTAGCTTCCCCGGTTGGATGCTTGCCACTTGTACCTTCCCTTTTCAAATTTATAAAAAAAAAAAAAACACGAGCAGAGGATTGAGTTCTGCATCGAATTCTTCATAATAATTTATTTTTCATGATTTGTAAAATATGAGTGCTCCGGGGTTTCAAATATATAAGGCTTAGCTAAATAATTTATAGAAATCAGAGAAGACCGTTTAAGCAAGTTGTTTGTCATTATATAATATTTCAGTGTTATTAAAACAAATCCTTCGGTTCAATTGTATACACAGAGCTTGGCAAAAAAAAAAAAAAATCGCACACCTAGAGGGAAAGAAATGAATAGAAAAGGGAGGAAGGGAACAAAGAACGTGGCTTGTGGGTTAGGGTTCGGTGATCTATGCTTTGCAGTCTGCACCCCCATCGAGATTGGTTAAACCTAATCAAATTCACAAATTCGAAGCAAACAATGCTTCCCATGACTTAATTGTTTCATTTTTTTTTCCCTTTAAAAAAATATTTGTTCAGTCACGAGCTTGAAGCTCGTGGCTTCATAGACCCGCCCCCCTCTTGTATTTTTGATCTGTTGCGAGGGGGTTCTTTTTTTTTTTTTTAAATAACTTTTGTCCCATTTGTTACTGTTGTTCAGTCTGTTTGGCGTAACGTTTTGAGGGGGAAAAAAAGCTTATAGGTATAATAAGTCAGCTTATAAATTAAGGAGCTATTTCTCATAGTTTTTGGTACCGTTTGGATGTTTGCCCAAACCATGGTTTGGGTAAAAAATTGCCTAAACAGTCATCTCAAAAATCAAACCATGGTTTTGGAAAAAGCAAATTTTTTTTGCTTTTGGAGAAAAAAAGGAGAGTGCGAAAGCTTATAGGATATGTATCTTGTTATTTTTTTTATAAACATATTTTTTTATAAACATATTTAATCTTATATTTTATAAATATATATACATATTAATTATTTATTAATTATATTATCTTATGTATTATTAATTATGTTGGTAAAAAATATATTATTAACAATTTTATTCCTTCAAATTAAAATATATCATAAAATCTATTTTTCTGTAATTATCATATTAACTTATGTCTTTTTTTTTAGTAATTTGTGTATATAAAAAGTACTTCTGATAACAACTATCCAAACACTCTCACTTTTCAAAATCACTTCAGAATCTATTCTTCACAGAATCTATTCTCCAGAATCACTTTTCCAAACCACGGTTTGGTTTCATCCAAACACACCCTTTGGCTAATATGATTTGTAGGTCAAAAGCTACTTTTTTAGACACAGTTACAAAAACATCTAAAAATTACTTGTGACCTATGCAAAAATAGCTTTTTAAAATTAAAAGACATTTTTACCTTATATCTATGTTGTTCTTATGTTTCTCTCTATATATTCTTTATAATTTCCAATTGGTTTTTAGTTATTTATTTTTAATATTTTAAAATAATCTTTAACAGTTGTTATAATATTTTTAATATTATTTTTATACTATATCTACATAAATTATACAAAGCACATCATCTAATTAATTGTGTAATATGATTTCGTTCAAAAATTTTCATTTCTAATTTATATTTTATTAATTAAATATAAAATTTTCATACTATAGTAATTTAAAATTATTATATTTTGTAAATTCATATTTTTAATTATTTAATAAAAGTCACACTCATTTTTGTCATTCTGAAAACTAAACTTACTTATTCAATCATAATCCAAACAACTTTTTCACTTTACAAACTAACTTTTATAAAAATCAATTGAAACACAAATCAAACCACCCAATTTAATCTTTGCTCAATCTCATTTTTCTAAAAGTGAGATTGAAAATAAGTTATTTTTTCTACTACTAAGCCAAATGAACCTTTTATTCTGCAAAGTTTCCCACAATTGTGCATTATGAATCCCTCCAATTATTGGACTACATATAAGCCAAACCCCATTCCGATTTTCATTTTAATAGAGCTTGTGACGTACTACCTCCGATTTTTAATATAAGAGTTCGTTTGACTTTTAATTTGATTATAAATATAAGATTCTAATCTACTTTGTCTCGCATATTTATCTATTTTTTAAAAATAATTCTCATAATAGTTACACATATTTTAAAGGTTATATCAAATACTACCTCCAGTCCTAATTATAAGACCCAGTTGACTTATTTGAGGAGATTAAGAAAGTAAGTTAAGTTAGTTATTTGTAATAAATAAGTGTTGTCATTCCTAAAATATCCTTGCTAATTAAGTGTATTGGCTAGAACTATCATTGTTAGAAGGACTATCTTGAAAAAAAATACATAAATATGAAAGACAAAATGGATTGGGATCTTATAATTAGGACCAAACAAAAAGTCAAACGGGGTCTTATATTAAGGACCGGAGGTAGTAGTTAATATACATTATGAGCAATATTGTCACTAATTTATTATAAATAATTAATTTAATATATTTTTTTTAATTTACTCAAATAGAATTTGCAGGGTCATGACCTCTCTCTCTTTCTCTGGTCCAGGCTCAACAGAGGCAGCCTTTTGAGTTTGGAATGGCCAGCCTCAACGCTTTCATGCGATCTTGCCACCTCACCAACTTTAACTGCGTCTAAGAACTTGTCTGCTGTATATGTGTTCCATTAACTGCCGGGCCACCAAGGAGATCCCCGTGAATAACACTGACCTCCAGACTTCAACTGGACCCACAAATGGATCAGCCAATATGGACCTAATAAATGCTGGCTAGATAGAATTAACTGATCAAAAGTTGAGCACTGGCCAGTGAATGTTCGGGTGGAGCCAGTAAGATAGAGATATGGGTATTTAGAAATCAAAAGCTGAAATTCTACTATTATGTTTAAAATGTAGGGTCTGTTTGGATGCCCCAAAACCGTGGTTTCAAAAGCACTTTTCCGCAAAACGAGGTAACCTCCTCCACATATTTACTTCGTAATCCGTAAAAGCACTTCTGAAACCATGGTTTGGTTTCTATCCAAACACTCTCGTAGTATGTAACTAACATACATAAAATCGGCGATGGAGGACCTGGAATTTGCGAGATTCAAGTGGCGTTTCACGCAGCTCTCACATGCATCCTGCTTCCCGTCATCAGCCGGCAGAAACACGAAGGAGAGACAACTATTGCAAGCTGGGCCACAATGGCCATTATTGTTAGGCCTCAGTAATCATCAGTCCATAAGTGCTATTTTAGGATAGGCACGTGATATGATGATCTCACCTAACAATGGTAAGGTCGATATTAGTATAAGGCAGAGGGTGGCCTTTTTTTCTCTCAACGGCATAAGTATTTTTTTTGTTCAGAGGTAAAATATTAGTGGGTACTATAACATAGGCACTTTTCTCAACCGAATAGATTTTGAATAATTAATTAAATTGTTGGGCCAATGAAGGGCCCACTTGTATCTGAAAGAAGGCATAGTTAGTAAAGCACCAATTGGCAAATACGACGGGCTTGCTTTTTATGGCCTTTAATTTGTATTCACACTGGTCCTTATTACAAGATGTCAATAAGCCCATCAATGACCTTTTGTTTTTTTAAGTTTACTCTTGGTGACAAATTATCAAAATAAAATTTATTAAACAATATTCATGTAAATTATATTATTAAATAGGGGTATATTTGAAAAATTTTATAATTTTGAAACATATTTATGTCATTCATTGATTTGTGTGAATTAGGTGACAACCCTTTATGATAAGAATAAGCACTGGAGAGAGTACTAAGTTAACAAATTTCGAGGAGAGGGAGCTTTCTCAACCACAAATTAAAACTTACAAAAAAAAAACAATAAAGATGAAGTGATCGATGGAGCAATAGTGTTAGTGCATATACATGCATCTGTATGCGTGTTCGGGGAGGGGTTGAAAGGAGGAACATGTGCATACTTAGAATAGTACTACCTCCTGTCCTAATTATAAGACCCAATTGACTAATTTGAGAAGATTAAGAAAGTAAGTTAAGTTAGTTATTTGTAACAAATAAATGTTATCATTCCTAAAATATCCTTGCTAATTAAGTGTATTGGTTAGAACTATCATTATTAGAAGGACTATCTTGGAAAAAAATACATAAATATAAGAGACAAAATGAATTGGGGTCTTATAATTAGAACCAAATTAAAAGTCAAACGGGGTCTTATATTAAGGACCGGAGGTAGTATTAAGAAGCCTTAGAAGATGGGCGGGACAAAAGAACCATCAGTTGAATGAAGCAATATATGAATTAAAATAAAAATCCATGCTTATCAACACTAATCCAAACAAAGGCGAGGATGGCTGGGTTGAGGAGTTTTTAAAAGTATTTTTTTTGTAAATTATGATAAATTTTTTCATATATTTATTTTGTATAGCATAAAATCACGTTTAAAACTATAATTTGATTTTCATTTAAACATTTTTTTTAATATTCCAGGAATTAAAAAACTGTCATCTTTTTTTCCCCTTGGGGAGTTTGACAATCCTCTATACTCGGTTAAAAAAGTACTTTTATATAATTAATGCATTACCCCAAGGGGGGGGGGGGGATGCTGCCAAAATCAGAGCAGAAAAGGAGTGGAGCATGGCTTCCCATGTGGGTCATTCCGCAGCCTCAAAGGTCTTCAATAAAACGACAGCCTTCTCTTCCCAAGCGTCCATCGTCACTAGTACCTCCTCTGTATATACATCCACAAGTTTTTTTGGGTTATTTTTTTCAAATTTTATGCTACTTATGTAATACTTCTCTCAATTCTAAATATAATACTTATTTTATAATATAAATCATATTATAAAATAGATTTTATATTTACAATCACAAGATTATTTTATATTTTCTCAACACTTATCTGGTTCTGTATCGATTCGCATGCTATCACATTTATGTCGGGAAAAAAAAAACATTCCATTTGATTGTTACCACTTACTGTCTAATATCTACGCATCCATATATATAAAATGCCTGTCTATAGTATTAACTTATATATTAGAAAATTAAATTAAAAATTAAAAATAAATAAAATGAATTAAAATAGGAAGAATTATTGTGATGTTTTAATGGGCGATGATAATTACCAAACATTTTTAATAATAAGTGAGCAACTAAAATTTATTATTATAAACTCTTTAGTTGTTATGAGATTTTTTTTTTGTACATACGTGGTTGCTTTCTTAAGACGTTATCTTAAATATTAAACTTTCTTCCACCCTAAATAGTTCATCTGCTTCTATATATAACTTTCATTTTCAAAAATAAATTTAATCTAAAATATAAGTTTTTTTTTAAATTTGTATGAGTATTTATTATTATTTCATCTATTTTGCTTTCAGTTGTATTTAGTACTTCTTTTCTCTTATATTAATCCCCATATATTCATCTAATTTAATCTATTTTTTTAAAAACATATTTCTGACTTATTTATTCTTTTTTTTACTAATTTTAATTATCAATTTATTATATATAATTCAGTTATTTGAAATTTATATATAAAGTCGGACGACTTCTGCCACAAGATTTATTTTTCGGAAGACGGCATTAATGACCCTCTTACAAAAATGACGTAAGCAATGACCCAAAAAAAACTGTGATATTAATATAGATATTGATATTGTACGTAAACGAACAGACGCCTTGTTCTGGCCTCTCGCCCACTTGCATTTTGCACCTTTCCCCGAAATGACATGTGCATTTGTGCGTGTAAGATATGTGGATCCCATATCTACTACTTTTTTTTCTTTTTGTCAAAAAACAATTTTTATTTTCCCCAAATTCCCGGGATATAAGACCTTACGCCCTTGCTACTCTCAAATATTCCTCCTCTCACTCGGTCAACTTTTCTCTTCCTGCGCCTGTCTTCTTCGTCGTCCTTGCGCTATTCACAGCACGGCATGCCGAGCAGAGAAGCGTCGGGTCCTTACTTGGGTGAAGCAAAGGTTCCATTGTTGGAACCCCACCTCTCGGACCTTGTCCCCAAAGATGAACAAGACCACGTCGCTCATGAAACTCTAACGCGGAGAGTATGGGTCGAATCAAAGAAGCTCTGGCACATAGTCGGCCCCGCCATCTTCAGCCGCGTCGCCTCCTACTCCATGCTGGTCATCACCCAGGCCTTCGCCGGCCACCTCGGTGACCTCGAGCTCGCCGCAATCTCCATCGCCAACAACGTCATCGTCGGCTTCGACTTCGGCCTCTTGGTACGCACACACCCAGAACCTTCTTTAACTAAACTCTTCTTAAATCACTCGGTGTTTGCCTGACATGTGAATTTCTGTATTTTTGTTTGATGGATCAGTTGGGTATGGCAAGTGCGTTGGAAACGTTATGTGGGCAAGCATTCGGAGCGAAGAAGTACTACATGTTAGGAGTATACATGCAGCGCTCATGGATAGTTCTGTTCATGTGTTGTGTGTTGCTGTTACCAATTTATCTTTTTGCGACGCCGGCGCTGAAGCTGTTAGGGCAGACGGAAGAGTTGTCGGAGCTTTCTGGGGCGGTGGCCAAGTGGATGATACCGCTTCACTTCAGTTTTGCGTTTCAGTTCCCATTGCAACGGTTCTTGCAGAGCCAGCTGAAGACGGGGGCGATTGCTTGGGTTTCTCTGGTGGCTTTGATCGTCCACGTGTTTGTGAGCTGGTTGTTTGTATACCAGTTTCAGTTCGGAGTGATCGGAACCGCCGCCACGATTAACATTTCCTGGTGGGTTTTGGTGTTTGGACTTTTTGGTTACACCGCGTGTGGCGGTTGCCCTGAAACTTGGACGGGATTCTCTATTGAAGCTCTTTCTGGTCTCTGGGAGTTCGTGAAGCTCTCTGCTGCTTCTGGGGTCATGCTATGGTACTTCTAACTAATGACCGACTTAATTAGTTCTGAAGATCATGAATAGGTCAAATTAATATGATTGATGGGTTTTAATCAATTACAGCTTGGAGAACTGGTACTATAGAGTGCTGATATTGATGACTGGGAATCTTCAGAATGCGGAAATTGCGGTGGATGCTTTGTCCATATGGTAACTCTCAAAAACTCCCTGACGGATTTTAGTTTGTTTCTTTCCTCTCATTTATTTGTTTTTTGCCCTAAATTTGCTTGAAAAAATTAGTGTTGGGATTCATGTGACGATGCAGTGATAACGTTGTTTGTCTTGCAGCATGACCATCAATGGCTGGGAGCTCATGATTCCTCTGGCGTTCTTTGCGGCCACCGGGTAAGACGACGACGCATTACATATATTTTAATAAGTAACTTTAAAAATCTATTGCTTGTTTTTCTGTACCATAATAATTAAACAATTGCGAATCATCACATCATGCCGTCTTTTTTTTTTTTTTAAATTAACGGAATCTCAAAGGCTTCAGATTTCAGAAAATGTTGTCAAACTCAAATTGGGCAGCAAACATGTATATAGCCAAATAATTTCCATTACGATTTATCGCATAAAATGAAAGTTGTTATTATCAGCTGATGCAGTAGCATCCAACAAAAATTCGTGTGCCCGAGATTATCAGCTCGGAGTTTGATTGTTAGTTTTTTTATGGTGCCATTATTGGCCTGACGTTCCAGAATTCAAATCCAACCCACCTACTAGCACAGCCTACTGCCTACATTAATAATGCATTGCTTGAAAGAGACAAACAGATGATACGTCAGATTAATAATGAAACCCAGTTGGCGTTCTTTATTGGGTTCGGGTGTATGAGGACTAATGACGGGAAGAAGACAAAGTAGCAATAATTAATCCGTAGTTACTTGTTTCTCTAATTAAAAGTGACATGTCGGGCAACGTGGAAGATTAGGACAGGAACCTGCGCAGAAAGAGACTATTCCCCTGGGTAACACGTGACCTTTTGCTGTGTCCCCGCTTGAGCTTTTTTTCCCCGAAGTTAGTCAACAAGGTTTCTGAGATTTTCATGAGCTGCAGATTGGTAGGAGAACAATTTAAGGGGACGACATCATATTTGGCGCAGGTCTCATTACGTTGGTGTTGGAAATGCAGGGTGAGGGTGGCGAACGAACTCGGGGCAGGGAATGGGAAAGGGGCAAAGTTTGCGACGAAGGTGTCAGTGGGGACGTCAGTGGTGATAGGGATGGTGTTTTGGATGCTGATAATGGCATTTCATGATCAATTTGGATACATATTCTCTTCCAGCAGAGCCGTGCTTGAGGAGGTCAACAAACTCTCTCTCCTCCTCGCTTTCACCGTCTTGCTCAACAGTGTCCAGCCTGTTCTCTCCGGTATATATCTTTATTATTACCCACTCTCACTTTTCTTTGTCTTCATTCGTATCCTCACGTCTTCACGTAATATTTTACTACTTTTTAGTCTTAATATAAGAATTAATTAACTAATTTGAGTAGATTAAGAAAGCTTGTCAAGTTAGTTATTTATAATAAACGTGTTATCTTTTCTAAAATATCCTTACTAATCAAATGTGTATTAGCTAAAACTACTATTATTACAAGAACTATCTCAGAAAGAAAATAAATAAATACGAGATATAAAAAAAATTAGGGTCTTATATTAGGATTAAAATAAAAGTTAAACGAATTTTTATATTAAAGACCGGAAGTAGTAGAATTTAACATCAGCGTGTTTTGGTTCTTACAATTTGATTAAATCATGATTTTAGTTTGGAATTTGGTCTGAATTGACGGGGTTGTTAGGTGTAAGGAAAAAAAAACCCATTTAAACCAAATTCTTACGAAACCATAGCAACCGCAAATAATAATCCGGAACGAGGGAGAGTATATTAACCTTAAGATGTATGAGAATGATGGATTTTTTGATGTGGGTATGAACAGGAGTTGCTGTGGGATCAGGTTGGCAGTCATACGTGGCATACATCAACTTGGGATGTTACTATCTAATTGGGGTCCCTCTTGGATTCTTGATGGGTTGGGTTTTCCACCTTGGTGTTATGGTATCTCTTCTGTCTAACTATCATATACACGCATCCTCTTGATTAAATGTCTAATCGTGTATTAATTATATTCGCATGCGCATCATTTGACTTCGTTACATACATAAATTATCGCATGTGTCATATCATTTCGTGTGTATGCATGAGCTCATTTCACTGTTTCGTTGACTCCAAATTTTAGATATTTATATTCTAAATATTAAACAATACATGCTTGGCGTCCGCCATAGTATCAATCAGAATTTTGCAAACCTTTGACCAAGCTCAACGGCACAGACGTAATTGAAAAAGATAAGAAAAAAAAAAAGAATTATAAATTTTAGAAATCAAATGAAAAATTGAGTACAACTATGATTGGAACTAATAAGAAAATCATATGACCTAAAAATAATATTAAATTGACGTGCTAATCTTTGGAGATATATGCAAATTGTTGGGGTCAGGTTGACTCCAGATTAATTAATTGTGTTTGTGACTGTGACACCAGGGGATATGGGCCGGCATGATTTTTGGGGGCACGGCAACTCAGACACTGGTATTGGCTTTGATCACCATTCGCTGCGACTGGGACAAAGAGGTATTATTATATATGCCTGATTATATTATTATCATCATCATTATTATTAATTCATCCAGGTTAAATTTCACTAATCCGTTTTATTTTTTTCTTCTTATGGGACCAATTCATGAGTTTGACATATTTGAATTGCTACCCTGATGCAGGCTGAGAGGGCATCCTTGCACTTGAGGAAATGGGAAAATCCAAAGCATGAAGTGGCGTAATTCTATTGGTCTCCTCAGTTATATCTATAAGGGATCCACCTCGTCCTTTTTTGACCCACACTGGCTCCATGGATGGAATAATTTAATTTTCAAGGAGAAAAAAAAAAGAAAAATAGAGAAGGGAAATTAAAGAAAGATGCAAAAACCAAAAGAGAAGAAACCTGAGAAGCTTGTCACAAAAAGCTGGAGAAACCTATTTCGTTTTGGGCTGTGCATTCAGCTAAAACTGAATGGTAGGCCCAAATTCATAACAATTACTAGCTTATTAGTACCCGCTATTGATAATCACAATTCATAAGCCCGCGTAAATGATCAAATATGTGTGGAATATTGGGATCATTATTGGGCTCCTGAAAGTGAAGCCCAATGGGCCTCCAGTGGCTTTTGTTTTAAGGGCCAGAGAGGCTCAAGTAATTTAGTTACATTTATTCATACTTTCTCTGTACCCCATAAATAAAAAAGAGTATTCGTGCTTTCTTTCCTTATCTCTTTCAATACTCAAGCCCATCCATCTATTTTGATTTTTCTGGTGAAAACATAGTTAGCTGTTAACATTAAACTTCTTTTGTCATATATTTAGTTAACATCACAAATAATTATTCAAATTTTTATAGGTCATACTATTTGTAATAATAAATGTGGACTATTAAATTAATTCTATTGTAAGATTCCTCCTAACCATTGGATTGCAATCAAGAGAGGAAATTAAGAAGAGAAAATATGACCCATACTTGAACTACCTGTATTTTAGATAAAAATATCATAACGAGGTTTTTCTAAACAGGCTCAATTGTATCTATCTTCTTAAGCACTTACAAGTGTTTTTATGCAAGTTGAGATAAAATTGTCCTTTCACATTAATTTAATATTTCATAAATTATAATTAAAAAGTTGCTTTTAAAGGCTCTTATTGCACACACTAGTGTGGTTTGTGAAGTTACATCCATGCCAAAATTATTTGTTTTCTTTTTATTTCATTTTAAACGAGGAATATTGTATGGAATTTGTTTTATCACCACGCAAATGCCGAAAGGATTTGCTTTAACACGAAGCGGGCTAGGTTTGTCCCAAAAGCATTTGAATCTACTTTATGTGCGTGTAATTTGAACAGCCCTCGATCAATTCGAACCCAAATCTCAAATGAACTTTCCCTGTTCTTCTTTTTCTTTTTAGAGACACACATATCAAAATCTTTTATATGCTGCTTGTTTATTCTGTCCTTCTTCTTGTTTTTTTTTTTTCCTTTGGATATTGTTGCAAAAGAGACAAATGGCTCAGCATGCTTTCGCTTATTCCTTACTTTTTAACTACCGCCAGCCCACACTGTCTACCCCCACAATAATTCGTCCGATTTAGATTTTCTATTGAATTTCACCCTCTTATATATGTAGCTTGGTTTCATTTTTGCATACATAAGTAGCTGAACTTAGTTTGCAAAAAACAGTTTTTTGGGTTCGAACTCTGAAGGGAATATTCAATTTATAATTGAAGAATGAGAATTTGATTTTTTTTTAAGGAAAAAAAAAGTTTGGTGATGGAGTAAATAGTAAAATAGGAAAGGGAAGACAGAACACTCATGTGAGGCTGCTGGCCGTACAATGTGGCCCAAAGGCATATATCATCTTTACCAAATTGCTCCCTCCCTTACTTTTTATAAGTAATATTAGACCTCATTGTGTAGATCAAAATATTAGTTAAAATTAGTTAAATACAATAAATGTGTAGAAATTAGAAGTTCTTTTTCTAAAATGCCCTTATTTATAGTGGGAGAGAGAATAAGAAAGAGAATAAAGAAATTATTATAATAAAGAGAATTATGGAAGAGAGAGAATGTGTGATGGAGAGATGATGGTTTAGAAAATGAAATAATAAATATATTGAATATTAAATAAGTAATTAATTGGATAAAATAGGAAATTCGCTACAAAAATTTAAAATAATTTGCAAATGTTGTTTTATTTAGGGATAAGGGAGATGGTAGTTGTTATTTATAAATAGGGACGAAGGGAGTGCTATGTGCCCATTCATTTATTCCCCGATTTCAGCCTTAAGTCAATTCTCAATCATTCACTCTCATCAATAAACAAAAAAATAATAAATAAAGTTTTATCTTTTAACTAAATCTTCATCTGATCTGATCAATCATCAAGTTGACTAGCACTCACTGTTTTGGGTTGACTATTGTTATTGGCTTGACGCCAGGGAACCAAACATTACAACTTACAACCATATTTAATAATTTGAGGAATCATTACCATCAACAATGAATCTACATATCATATCTGCCTCTATTATTTGCATCTTCTCTTTATTACTCATCTCCTACTAACATCATGATGAACATTGTTTTGAGTCCTAACCAAAATTTGAGTTGAATTGCGAGATTTCCGATCCAAACATACCGGAAATTTGTTTAAAGACTCAAGCGAAACATATTTTTAGGGGGTGTAATATATCTTCATTATATACATTTTTTCGATCCTAATATAAGATTTAATTAACTAATTTAAGTAAATTAAAGATGTTACTTAAATTAGTTAATATAATTTTTTTCAAAAAATACCTTAAACATGTTCCTTAATTCCCTCCTTCTATTTCTTATTCGATTATTGTTGGGGAATATTAATACGGTTAATTTGAAAAAAAATTATAAATGTATAAAATAAATCTTACATA